>NC_072402.2:37902500-37985000 GCF_028858775.2 Pan troglodytes
TCTCTTCCTACACTTATAAAAGACAAAAAGTGTAGGAAGAGACAAGGTCATTATTTAATGATAAAGAGTCAATTCAGCAAGAGGATATAATGACTTTAAATATATATGCACTCAACACTGGAGCACCCAGATATATAAAGCAAATGCTACTAGAGCTAAAGACAAAGGTAGACCTCAATACAATAATAGCTGGAGATTTCAACACTCCACTTTCAGCATTGGACAGATCTTCCAGACAGAATACCAACAAAGAAGCATTGGACTTAATTTGTACTATGCACCAAATGGATCTAATAGATATATACAGAAAATGTCATCCAAGAGCTGCAGAATACACATTCTTTTTATCAGCACATGGATCATTCTTAAGGATAGAGCATATGTTAGGTCACAAAACAAGTCTTAAAACATTGAAAAAAATAATACCAAGCATCTTCTCTGACCAGAGTGGAATAAAACTAGAAATCTAAAACGAGGAATTTTCAAACAATATAAACATATGGAAATTAAACAATATGCTCCTGAATGACCAGTGGGTCAATGAAGAAATTAAGAAGGACATTGAAAAATTTCTTGAAACATATGATGATGGAAACACAACATACTAAAACCTATGGGATATAACAAAAGCAGTACTCAAGGGGAGGTTTATAGCTTTAAGAGCCTACATCAAAAAAGAAGAAAAACTTCAAATAAATAATAAATAACTTAATGATGTATCTTAACTAGAAAAGCAAGAACAAACCAAACCCAAAATTAGTAGAAGAAATAAAAATCAGAGCAGAAATGAAATCAGAGATGAAAAAGGAGATACTATAACTGATACTGCAGAAATTCAAAGGATCATTAGTGGCTACTATAAGCAACTGTATGCCAGTAAGTTGGATAATCTAGAGGAAATGGAAGATTTCCTAGACACATACAAGCTCCCAAGATTGAACTGTGAAGAAATCCAGTATCTGAACAGACCAAAAACAAGTAACAAGATTGAAACCATAATAAAAGTTCTCCCAGTGAAGAAAAGCCCAGGATCCGATGGCTTCACTGCTGAATTCTACCAAACATTTAAAGAAGAACTAATACCAAGTCTACTGAAACTATTCCGAAAAACAGAAGAAGGAATACTTCCAAATTCATTCTACAAGGTCATTGTTACCCTGATACCGAAACCAAACAAAGACACATCAAAAATAAAGAAAGGAAGGGAAGGGAGAGGGAAGGGAAAGGAAGGGAGAGGGAAGGGAAGGAAAAGGGAAGGGAAGGGAAGGGGGAGGGAAGAGAAGGGGGAGGGGAGGGAAGGGACAGGAGAAGGAGGGAAGGGGAAGGGGGAGGGAAGGGATGGGGAGGGGGAGGGGAAGGGGGAGAGGAGGGATGGGGAGGGGATGGGAAGGGGGAGAGGAGGGATGGGGAGGGGAGGGGGAGGGGAAGGGGGAGAGGAGGGATGGGGGAGGGGAAGGGGAGGGGAGAGAGGGAAGGAAGGAAGGAAGGAAGGAAATAAAACTACAGGCTAGCATCTGTTGAATATCAGTGCAAAAATCCTCAACAAAATACTGCTAAACTGAATTCAACAACATTTAAAAAATCATTCATCATGACCAATGAGATTTATCCCAGGGTTACCAGGATGGTTCAACATTCATAAATCAATCAGTGTGATTCATCATATCAACAGAATGAAGGACAAAAAACATATGACATATGATCATTTCAATTGATGCTGAAATAGCATTTGATAAAATTCTGCATCCTTTCATGGGGTTTATCCTGACTGTATATTTACACATGATTATGAGGTTGGTGCAAAAATAATTGTGGTTTTTACCACAATGGCAAAAACCTCAATTCCTTTGCACCAACCTAATAAATGTATAGCAATAGACTAGGAATGTCTAACCAAAGTGCTAAATTTGAACTCTTGATAAAGAAGGGGGCATAATATAAGGAAAATTCTATTAACCTAGAACTAAAAACATTGAATAGTCAGGAAAACTGAGGAATGAGATTAAATGCAGGTCAGAATAAAAGAATTTTGAAGGTTTTGTGGGAGGAAGAGAGTGGAGAGAAGTGAAATTATTATGGTAGTCTCATCTGGTGTTCAAAAACTAGTAAGGTAAAAATAATTATCTTGAGGTGAAAACCATGGGTTTTAGTGAGGGAAATAGTTAATACCTTGTTTACAGGCAATGGTAGAGAAGTATGTATCTGATTATGAGAAGGAAATAGGAGTTCTGTATCCCCAAGATTCTTGTGCAAAATTTAGTTAAAACTTGTGCTAGTAAACTTGTTCTGGTCCTGTTTAGAAAGGAAGAGGCAATTATAAGTACTAGGGCTTCAGGAGAGTGCAGCTGCTATACATAAAACCTGTAACAGTGTATGAGGCCTGTATCTGGCAAACCCTAGGCTTTCTTAGAAGAAAACTTTCTTCTATTTGAGTATATTCATGTCCAGGGATATAGAAGATACTTTCGATGTGTAAACTTTCTTTTTCTCGCTCATTCTCTTTCCCATTTTTTTTTTTTTTAATGGAGTCTTGCTCTGTCACCCTGGCTGGAGTGCAGTGGTGCAATCTCATCTCACTGCAACCTCCGCCTCCCAGGTTCAAGTGATTCTCCTGCCTTAGCCTCTGAGTAGTTGGGATTACAGGCATGCACCACCGTCCCTGGATAATTTTTGTGTTTTTAGTAGAGAGGGGGTTTCACCATGTTGACCACGCTGGTCTCAAACTCCTGACCTCAGATGATCTCACTTCAGCCTCCCGAAGTGCTGGGATTACCGGCGTGAGCCATGGCACCTGGCTGATGCATCAACTTTCTCAACAGTTGTAAGCCAAATAAGTAGTCTTACAGCTCTATATAGCAAAGCTTATTTTTTTCAGCTTTTGTTTTTCTCAGAAGATAACCATTAATAGATACAAAAATATGGTGAGAATTCAGTATTCACAAAGGAAAATAAAGGAACAAATAGCAGTTTTACAAAGCCAGAAAAAAAATAAGAAAGAAAGAAAACAAATGTAAAACAAATAATAAATATTTAAAAATAATAAAGATGGAAGAAATAAAATCAAATATTTCTCATCTTGAATATGAATGGACTGAATTTTCTCATCAAAAGACAGACTTACAAATTGGAATAAAAACAAAAACTAGCTACAGGCCATTTATAATTAAAGCACCTTAATCAAGTGATAAAAGTTGAAAATAAGAAGGTAAGGAAAGAGATATTAAGCAAATATGAACAAGAAAGTGAGATTTACAGTTAATTAAAAGCATTTAACAAGATAAAAAGGAACATTATAAAATGAAAAAAGGGTAATTTGTAAAGAAAGTAATAAGCACAAACCTATTTGCACAAAAAATATGGCAACCAAATAAATATGTAAAGGAAAAATCTATTCAAAATGTGAGGAGAAATTGATAAAATAGTTACAATGTATGACTGTAATGTATTTCTGTCATATTAGATATTCCTAGTAGACAGATATAAGTAGGAAAATTAAGTAATCAAAAACTTATTTAGTAAATATAGCTAAAACCTTATATCTCTTGAACAGATAATACCCACTTTTAGGAGTATATCCATTGAATATTTTCAAAAAATCAAGAATGTATTTAGGCATAAAGGAAACTTAAAGATTTTGCATTCTTTGACCTTAAGCAATGAAATGAGACTTAAATAATTTAAAAGGGTACCAGACCAGTTGTAAAGTAAGAAATGTGCTTTCAGATTAAAGAATGCATTTAAAGAAGAAATGCAAACTTTTTTCTAAAACCCAGGAAACAAAATGCTTTATTTCAAAATGTGTAGGACATGGCTAAAGTTATAAAGATCACCATTTTTAAAGTATAGGGATATAAAATAAAAGAAAAACGAATCAAAACAAGAGGGATCAACGTTGATTTAGTAAAATAGAATACAAAAAAGATATATGAGTTGAAAAGTACATGTTAAATCTGGTCTTTTGGAAAGAAAATAAAACAAAATTCCCTTCTAATTATTATGAAGCAGAGAGAGGTAGCAAAAGTAGACAAATCTGGAATATGATAATAAAAGAAATTAAAATACAAGAAAGCTGCATGGAATTCTATAGCACACATTTGAACTTAAGGAGAATGAAAAGCTGATAATTAGTTGTTACTGCTCATCTAACGTATCTGAGGAAACTGAAGTGCTTGAAGGTGGGACAAGCAAGGAAGAATCAAAACAATTTGTTGTGCAGAACCCTCAAAATGGTCAACCACAAGTTACCCCAGGAGAAGGTGATGAGGGATGTAGCAGACATAACTTCAAAGTCAGGAAAGAAGAATGATTGAATCCCCAGAATCTCTCTGTTCCAGTCAGGAGAGCTGTTTATACAAGAACAATGGCCATGTGGAAATAAAAGCAGTGTTTTATTAATCTGACCAAGTGCCTGATAACTCCTAAACGTAGGCAAGTGATTCTAAAATGTGAGCCTTAAAATAAGAGCCTTAAATGAGACTTCTGTCCTCCTGAATCTCTACCTATTTCACCATCAAACCCAGGAGTGTCATTCTAAAACACTGCAATTTTAGGAAAAGCCAGTCTGTCCAATGTCTAAGGACAAGGGGTCAATATTGAGCATGTTTTCCTTCAGTGCCTGAGCCACTTTATTAGGGCAGAATCCTGGGTCCATCTTTCTTCCGGAAGGAGAGAGAACAGAAGTGATGGCAAGACCTCTTCCCACCTGGCCACCTTACCTATCCTTAAAAGAAGAGGTGAAAGAAGTGGGAAAATGTCCCACTATACATGGGTGTGGGAACAGGCAAGAGGATGGCCCGGGTCTGCCCTGAAAATCAGGCTCTTGGGGAAATGGCAGGAGGCACTAAGGGAGCCATTGCACAATGTGGCAGACAAACAGAGGATGAAGGAATAATCCTTCATCTGATTAATAAGTAAATGTGACCCCAGTGAGGTGAAGTTAATTGCCTCCTTGATATAACACCATCAGTGTGGGATCAGAACCGGTCTGAACAGCTTGCTGACCAGTATTCTTCCTAGTTTACCACACTCATTTTGTCGCTACCCAGTGATCCAGTGTGAATTTTGGATTCAGATTTGGAGTTCTGATCCTAGTTCCACCACTAACCAGCTGTGAGATGTGGGCAAGTTTCTTAACTCATTTGTTACCCTAGTTTCCTCATATATCTAGTGCAGATCATAGTAGAGCATACTTCATAGGGCTTTGGTGATGAATGACTGAGAAAATATGTAAAGCTCTCAAAAACAGTGCATGGCACATGGTAAGAGCTCAATAGATATTAGCTATGTAATTTGTTTTAAAAAGAGAACATAGATTTTATCATATTCAGGGCTTTGTTTTCATTGGTTATTTAGTAATAATTGAAAATATAAAAACTAAAGTTTAAATGTATTTTACATTTTGAATTTGGTCAAATCAAATAGATTTATGTCTGTAATACAGTCAACTTACATGTTCTGATTGTGAGTATTCTGTCCTTTGGCGTATCCTTCATTTATGATAAATACTGGTTTTGGAGTTCTTCTAGAATAAAATGCATACTATCAGCTGGGCATGGTGGCTCATGCCTGTAATCCCAGAACTTTGGGAGGCTGAGGCGGGAGGATTGCTTGAGCCCAGGAGTTTGAGGTTGTAGTGAGCCATGATTGCACCACCACACTCCAGCCTGGATGACAGAGTAAGACCCTGTCTTTAAGTAACAACAACAACAACAACAAAACAACCCATACTACCTGTGGATTGCTCTGACAGGATTTCACATAATGTTTAATGGGACAGATGGGATTTCATATCTTAACAACTGAAAGATGTTATTCTGTAAAAACTGAGTAATACTGAAATAGCACTTTGTATCCTTGTTGCCCTGATGCCTCACAGGATGCCTGCCATTTCACAAGTTACCCACCCTTTCTCTGACACCCCATTGTAATTCAGGCTTAGGCTTTAATACATATTGAGTCCAGATACAGAGTATTAGATCTGATTTGCTGTTGGTATGCAGTTTGCTTAGATGTCTACTGATTTTGCCTTTGACAAATTTAAATAAATGAAATTGATGTTTTTGTAGGGTTTACTTTGGACTGTTGCACTGTGCAGTGGGCTGGTGTTGAAACACAATAGCTTTTAAATTGAACTGCTTACAGAGTGATCTGTAAAATCTTTCTAGATGTCTTTCTATAACTGCTGTGGTGAGCTAGGAATCATTATTTGTTTTTGCTGGCAAATTAATGGGTTGTGGTGGCCGTGGAAACTGCCTTCTAGTACAAGGTTTGAGAAGTGCATTTAATCACTTTCTCAGGGCATTTAGAATAAAGAATCAGGCAAAGTCATTTACGATCCAATTTGTCTTTGAGAATATTGAAAAGCAGAGCTTCATAATGAAAGTATTATATCATATGTATGACTCTGTGTGTGTGTCTGTACCTGTGTCTCTGTCTGTGTGTGTATTATTAGTTTGGTTTTATTTCAGTGTTCCTATTTATTTTGTGGTTAAAAAGACCATGGGGAACAAAAAGTGACTAATTTACTTTTCTTTTTTTTTGAGACAGAGTCTCACTCTATCACCCAGGCTGGAGTGCAGTGGCACGATCTTAGCTCACTGCAACCTCTGCCTCCTGAGTTCAAGTGATTCTTGTACCGCAGCCTCCCAAGTAGCTGGAAATACAGGAGTGTGCCAGGCTAATTTTGTATATTTAGTAGAGACAGGGTATCACCATGTTGGCCAGGCTGGTCTCGAACTCCTGTCCTCAAGTGATCCACCCGCCTCAGCCTCCCAAAGTGCTGGGATTATAGGCATGAGCCACTGTGCCTGGCCTCTAAAAAGTGACTAATTTTCTTACTTGCCTTTTTTTCAGGTGCTTCAAATCTTTGAAAGTAGTGGCTGTGAATTCATAGTGTCAATGGTGTATAAATGAGAGTCCTGTTGCTTAATGGGAAGAGAAAGGGAAAGCTGGAATCCAAAAATCTTAGTATTCTGATCCCATCCACCTGCTCAAAAATGTTGTCTTTGTCAGTTTCCTAAGCTTTGTAATACAATGCCATCACCAAAAGTTTGGTATATTTATATTGATATTATTTCTTGTGGTGAAGTTTTCTAAGTTTTAAAAATTTTTACTTGGGGATTTTATTAGCTCAGTTCTAGAAAACTACAAATCTTATTCTCACCACCACCTTGAGATTTTTATTGTGAGCATTATGATTTATTGATTTTTAATTTTTTCAAAGAGTTGTATTTTAAATATATGTATCGTGTTTACAGTATTCCAATATTTTAATTTTAATTTTAGTATATTCATGAATATAAACAATCTCTTTAAACATTACTTGTTTTTGGGATTGTCTTTTTAATTGCAAAAGATTGTTACCAGAAGAAAATTACTTAAAATGGGATAATAGATTGTGGTATGTCATAGAATTCTGATTTTTATACTAGCAATATATAATAAAATATTTAAGAAAAATAAATCTAGCATAACTGAAATTTGAAGTTGCACATATATTCTTATTTAGAACTACCTTTCATTATGGCAGGCAACTTGAATTGCTCTATACTGGAAAATTTAATGTACCACTCAATTACTATTCTTTAGCCCAATTTAAAATAATAGATTGGGAGTAAGGTCTTAATGCAGTGTAACCTTTGGAACGTTAGAAATAACCTCTTTTCTTTCCAGAAATCAGTGTACAGTAAGGGCATCAGTTTTATCACACTGCATGAATAGATTTTTAATAGCACTTAGACCTTTTTTTAATTGCACAAGTATATGGATTTCTTCTGTCTCACCAAACATGCTAAATAATAATTTAAAGACATGCTGTTACACTGTTTTAAAATATATACCTTTTTATTTAAAAGCTTTTTTGATCATCTCATTCTGATTCTAGTGAAGGACTCAATATTGTAACTTAATATTTTTATATAATTTCATAATGTGGGTGTTTTGAAAGATTTTGCAATGGTAGATATTGTGATAAAATTTTAGCTATGGAAAGGTCCTTATTCTCACTTTTTTCTTTAACAATCATACTATGTATAGCCGTGAAACTACAGAAAATATTAGGACTTTGAGCAATTGTAAAAGGACTTCATAAAAAGAACATTATCTTTGCTCGTGATGCCACCTTTTAATGATAGCTGTCAGCCTTTTCACTTATTATAAAAAACAAATTTTCTGTGCGAGGTGAAAATGTTCACTGAAATGAATTTACACACCCTCTCAAATTCCTTTTGGAATAGGGGAGGATGCAAATAAGCAAATAGTAATAAAACTAATTTGCATACTCTAAATTGTTGGTCTTAATGGTACTGATGGAAGGTTTCCAATTTGTCACAAAGCAGTGACTTTTAAGAAGATAAATTATATTGAAATGCAGTTTATTTAAAAATATAGTGCCAAAATGCAATATTGGACAAATTTATCCCTGTTTCTTTTGTTGACCAAATAATAGACTGGGATTCATGATTTTATAAGCAGACCTTGATGATCTTACCAGTTTGATATATTTCCAGTGTTGTAGATGCTAATACATAAAGAGCAAAAACAGTTTTGATTTGGAATCATAGTACCTAATTGATCTGTTTCTTTTTCTGTATTATCTGTGGGTTCTCAAATGGGCTTTGTGGACCACCTGTCTCAGGAATCATCAGTGATGCTTTTTAAATTAAAACATAGATTTCTGGGCCCCACCACAGAAATACTATTTTGGAGCTGATCCCAGGACCTGTCTTTTTAGTAAGAACCCTGGATGTTTTTTGTGGGCATTGAGGTTTGGGAACTGCTGTTCTAGAGCAGGGGTCAGCAAACCATTTCTATAAATTGCTAGACAGTCAATATTTTTGGCTTTGAGGACCATATGGTCTTCATTGTAACTATTTCTGCCATTATAGCACAAAAGCAGCAACAGATAATGGAGAAACAAATAGGTATGGGCAGCTAGACTGGCTTCTAGAATTTGTTCGTCTCTGATAGAATCTAGATTCTAGACCATCGGTTTTTGCTGTATGAATATTTTCTAAGATATTATCTTTGAAATCAATTTTAATGAGATTTCCTATGTGTTTATTTTTTGATAACTGACGAAAATTCATAAATACAGGAATAATTCCTAGATATACATTAAATTAATTAATAGCTGTAAAACTTTTGTAATAGTTAAAACCTTTTCTATGTTAATATTAGTGTATGATTAACTTACTTCTAACTATGTAATCTGCTTCTCATATTAGGTTCCTGTTGCTAGAGCAAGTATTCTTTGGCTAATTGGAGAAAACTGTGAACGAGTTCCTAAAATTGCCCCTGATGTTTTGAGGAAGATGGCTAAAAGCTTCACTAGTGAAGATGATCTGGTGAAACTGCAGATATTAAATCTGGGAGCAAAATTGTATTTAACCAACTCCAAACAGGTGAGAGGCAAATGTTAGTCAACCTGTCTAATACGTACTTTCCTCTTCACTCTGATCAAACAGCGGAGGTCTGTACCTTCATTAGTCTGACCATTCAATTTCTAGGTGCCTGTTTGTTTCAGGTTCTGTATTAGATGATACTAGTGCAAACAGATGACATTCTAGTCTAGTAAGAGAGAAAACAGATTAAAAAATGAAATAGTGTGTGTTAATGCTGTAGCAGAAGTATTGACATACAGTGGAATTCTAGACGAATTATAAAGTCTGAAGTAGATGCGAGGTCAGAGAAAATTTTATAAAGGATGAGACTCTTGACTAAGGGCTTGTAAGGAGTGGTTTACTGTACAGAAAGAGGAAAGCACAGGGTCAGAGTCAAGAAACAGCTTCGTGTTTCTGGGAAACTTTTTAAAGGTGAGTCCAGAATGGCAGGTGCAATGGTCTGAAAGTTTATATCCCCCAAAGTTCATGTGGTGAAACCTGATCACCCATGTGATGGTATTAGGAGGTAGGGCCTTTGGGAGGTGATTAGGTCATAAGGGCGGAGCCTTTATAAATGAACTTTATGCTCTTAGAAAAGAGATCCCTGAGAGCCAGCTTGCTGCTTCTGCCATGTGAGGACACAGTGAGAAGGTGCTATCTGTAAATTAGAAAATGGGTGCTCACTAGACACCAGAACTGTGGGTACCTTGATCTTGGATTTCCCAGCCTCCAGAACTGTGAGAAATAAATTTTTATTATTAATTATATTATTAATAGGCTTCCCAGTTTATGGTATTTTCTAACAGTAGCCCAAATGGACTAAGACATTTTGCAGTTTGAACACATGGAGTGGCTTGTATGCTCTGCTAAGTAGTATGGACCTTGTCCTGCAGAGGAAAGGGAAACCACTTTTAATAGTAGTATAATTTACCAGATTTGCAGTTTAGAATATTCAGTTTTTAAGTCCATTGACTTTTTGAGCAGCTGTTAATAAGAGGAATCATTTTTGCTTCCATGTACGAAATAGGGACTTTTCCTATATCTGAATTGCTATTCTCTGTGAGTGGACTTACCTGTTTAGTAAATTGGAAAAAGATTCTTGCTCATTTGCAGCTAGGCTTCTTGGGAAGCTATATGCTCTGTGTCCTGTCTATTTTTCTCTAATTTTCACTTTTTCTCTGACTCTTACTTTTGCCTTTGTGATTTTTTTTCTCCACCTCCCCGTCTTTGTTTTTGTCCCCTTCCCCAAAACTCTTTCTGCCTAGATATCTCTCTGACATCCTTCATCCCTTCGTGCCCCGCCCCCGTACTACAGTCCAGTGTGTTTGTCATTGTCTCCTTTCTCTTCCATCCCTGTTTGTTTCTCTCTTTTTGTATTTGCTGTGTATCTCTCTATATGTATCTCCCTCTCTGTCTGCCTTTCCTGCTTCCCCATAGACCACACTTATTTTCTAGTAAACTAATGTTTCCCTTTCAGAATCCTCAGGTCGATTCCTCAAATTCATTTCTATATGCTTTGGGATTATCTTCATCCCTAATCGTGATATGAGTTATATTATTATAGCTTTTGCTGATTCATCTACAAGATTTGTAACCAGATAATTGCAAATAATGGAGCATATTTCCATGATTTAGATTTTGTCTTTACATTTTAAGTCATCTTTAAAAGGAATCAGTTAATCCTTTCCAAGTGTCTGTAGATTTCTTTATACATTGAGATACTTTCTAAAAACTGAATAAAGAAAGACCTATGTTTGCTGTTGAGTTTCATGTTTCTTGATAAAATAGAGGGAGTTTTAGCCTGAAACTCCATGGTGTTCACTAAATCCCTGTGGTATGGCAAAGGTCAATATGATACCTAGACTCTTAGGATTTTTTTCTGTCTGGTTTGGCCACTCTAAATATATCTAGCTTATGGATTATTGTTAAAGTAATAACAAAATCGAATGTCAATCAAGACTTAATCGAACTAAGTAAAGCTTCTTTCTTTGGCTCTTTTCTTTGTAGCTGTGAATAACCAATAATGAAATGTAGTACTGTTTATTTAGATATTGTAGAGCATGTTTCATGTCTTTTTATCCAGTGAATTTGAAGACAACTAGTTTGCACTCAGGTTTTTTTTTTTTTTTTTTTTTCTTGATCTCTATTATTAATGGCAGTTTTGGAGCTCAGTTTCTGAAGTGTTTTTTTTTTTTTTGAGACAGTTTCCCTCTGTCACACAGTCTAGAGTTCAGTGGCATCATCTTGGCTCACCGCAACCTCTGCCTCCCAGGTTCAAGCAATTCTCATGCCTCAGCCTCCTGAGTAGCTGGGATTACAGGCACGTGCCACCATGCCTGGCTAATTCTGTTTTTTTAGTAGAGACAGGTTTCACCGTGTTGGCCAGGCTGATCTCGAACTCCTGACCTCAAGTGATCTGCCCACCTCGGCCTCCCAAAGTGCTGGGATTACAGATGTGATATTTTATATTTTAGAATGATACTTCTAGGAAACTACAATAGGCTTCACCACCTAATGGTGAAAACACAGTGATTTTTTTTAATCACAAATTTTTATGTAGCTCATTGTTTTTAAGTGATTAAATATGAAAATAGATTAATAGTGTCTTGAAGAGTTGTTCTCTGTTTTCGAATATTTCTCATTTCTCAAGAAGAGGAGATTGAGAGAATTAGTAACTGAAAATTAGTTGTTTTTTGTTTTGTTTTGGAGCAGAGTCTCCCTCTGTCACCCAGGCTGGAGTACAGTGGCATGATCTCGACTCACTGCAACCTCTGCCTCCCGGGTTCAAGCAATTCTCCTGCCTCAGCCCCCTGAGTAGCTTATTATGGGTGTCTGCCACCACACCTGGCTAATTTTTTTTTGTATTTTAGTAGAGATGGGGTTTCACCATGTTGGCCAGGCTGGTCTTGAACTCCTGACCTCAAGTGATCCGCCTGCCTCAGCCTCCCAAAATGCTGGGATTACAGGCGTGAGCCACTGCACCCAGCCTGAAAATTAGTTTTAAAGAATGGTTTTAAGCACTATCAACTTGATAGAATTTTTAAAATTTGTGTAATCCATTAGATATAAGACAGACTAAAATAATTGTTTTGACTGAAATGTTAAGAATTGTTTTCTCTACTTATTTATTTTAGCGATCTTTAAAACTAAGCTAGGAAGAGTCTATTACAGTGATGAGGAGCTGGTTTGCCGTGAAGTCTTGATATTTATTTGTAGATCTGAATTCCCTGTGGCCTAAATACCTCAGTGAGCATTTCTATAATTTTTATTGAATTATTTAGGGTTATAGAGAATGTCTAAATTGATTTTTATAAGATTTAGCATATTGTATTTATTTGTATGTTTGAAGAATAATCAAATAGTAAATTTCTTTATCTACCTCAAACTATTTTTGACCTAATATAAAAAATAATTTAAAAATTAGTTAGCAGTCTGTTTTCAGTATATCCTAGACTGACCCTACCATAGAAAACAGCTGTAAACTCCAGAAAAATACAAGAAACAAATGACTTTCTGAAGACACAGAATAGTAAAGAAAAGTAAGAGGAGGGGAATTCATACTTAGAAGAAGGAAATGGCACAGAGTGATTTTCCCTGTTTTTATGGCTTTTATCCTGAGGACAGTTTGCAGTTGGCACTGTGCACAGTGGCTAGACCTCCAAAAAGGAAATTCAAAGTCCTTCCGGCTTGAGGAAGTAGAGAAGAGAGTTCAGGAAAGCTACAGACCTTGGAAAGTTAAGGAAAAATAGTAGAAAGGAGAGAGCCAGTGTGGGAGAATCTCAAAATCTGGGAGTAATTGTACCTAAGTTTTTGGCTGGCATCTGAACCACACTTGTGCAGGGTGGATTCAGAGAAACACAGCTAGGAATTAAAGAACCAAGCTGAAATTTGAGGTGTACCCAAGAGACTGAGTTTGTACCTTGAATCCCAACCAAGTTAATTACCTGCTAAAACAAATGAAAATCCTGTACTCATTCAAAGAGTTTAACTATGTCCAGAGTCTCTAAAATACATGGCATTCTTAATGTCCAAATGTATCTTGTATATCCAGAATTACTCAACATAAGAAGAACCAGGATGGGGAGTTATTGTTTAATGAGTACAGAGTTTCTATTTGGGAAGATGAAAAATTCTAGAGATGGATGGTGGTAGTGGTTGCATAATATGGTAAATAGACTGTCTGGCTTCAAATCATGTTGTGCCACTTACATGATTTTGGACAAATCATATAACCTATCCAAGGTTTCATTTTCTCATCTGTAAAATGGGAATTATTATAATATAGTCAATTTTGCTATATTGCAACATGTATGCTTCTAAAATCATTGTGCTATACAAAATCACACAATAAAAACCATAGGGATTATTAGAAAAACGCAGTTAGAGTCGCAACACTCAAAAACTGTATTGGTGACATATTTTTTAAAAAGGAACCTAAAAAAAACAGAAGTACAATTTTACACGTGTTAAATGGTTAACAAATAAATACTACAATGATACTGCTCTTTATATTGAAAAAGACTTGAGGTTTGCTTATGGAAGAAAGGCTACACTTGTTCAGCGGTAGAAAGAGGGTTAATCTGAAATTGGATGGAAAGTTGTGCCTCCTAATGAGCATGAATATGGCGCATAACACATGTGGATGTTAACCTCTGAAGTACATGTTTGAGGTATGTATGTTTTGTGTATTCCTACACATCTCTGTTTAGCTGGGTGCATTTTTATGCCTTCACCTAGTATTTCTTGCAGAAGAAATCACCACAAAATTCATGTTATGCCCAAATTGTTCCCTAATATGCCAACTGAGTTGGAACAAATGCACATTTTCAAAACAAGCATTAGAGCAGAACTGACTCTACCTACCTCACAAAGTTATTATGAGGATAACATGAAACAGTTCATGTAAAATGCTTAGATTTCCTTGCACATAATAGTGCCTAGTTCATTTTAGTTATCCTTCTTTCGTAACCCTAGCGAGCAACTGCTATATTCTTCTTAGGGAATATGATGATTTAAAGTAAAGAAACTAGTCTAGTTACTGAGAAAAAGTGTATTCTTATTAGGAAAAAAAACTACTGATTTGGGTTTATCCTACTGAGATTTTCTAAGTAGGATGCTGAAATCTCCCCGTCCCTCTTTTTTTTCAGTTTGTGAAGCAAAAAATGGTTAGAAATAAGTATCAAGAGTAGAAAACACTCTTAGAATACTCTCACAGAGGAGTAATTTCACTTTTATGTGGGGAAAAAGTTGAAAGAGTGAAACCAGTTGAAGTTGCTGAAATCTAGAACTGTTAAGGCAGTATAAAGATTTAGCATGAGTTCGTTGAAATAGTCTACTGAAGTTTGAGGAAGAAAGGATTTAATTAAACGAATTAATAACAATTTAAAAGTTAATGAATAAAAGATGCTTTTGATTTTAAACTCTAATAGTGTGTCATCTTTTAAATGTAGTGATAAGTGCCATAAGTTAATGTTTTTCTTAGCTCATTTTTATTTTTAGTTATGAAATATTGCAAACCTATGGAAAAGTACATAATAGCATAAATACATATGTGTATATCTACCACTAGGATTAAGTTGATATTCACATTTGCCTTTATTTATTTATTTATTTATTTAATGTAAGATGTATAGAACTAGAACCTCAAGCTTCTGTTCACACGTTCGTTTCTTCCCCATTGGTAACCACTGCCACCTTGTTGGTGTGTTTCATTCAATCATCCCTGTTTTATATTTTTATTATATGAATATGCATCCATAAGCAATGTATGGTTGTTTTTGTGAGTTTTCAAATTTTACATAAGTAGATATTCTACTTTATGTATACGTTTGCAACTTTTTTTGCTTAATATCATGTTTTTGAAATATGGATATGTGTAGATATAATTTAATTACTATCTCTGTCAGACATTTAAGTTTCTACTTTTCTGCTATTAAAAAAGAAAGTGCTTCCTTGAGTTCTTTTTTACTCTTAGTGAGAGATTTTGTAAATCACACTGATGTTTTAGGGATTCCTCCTAAAGTTAAAAGCAGATTCTCTCTTGCCCGTGATTCAGGTCTTTGGAGAAATCTCCTTCCCCCAAAGCCTCTTTAATGTGATTTAACAAAAGGAGACTTGGACACTCTGAAGTGACATCTCTATCCTTTCTTTGATATGTTTTCTTGGCATTGAAAAACTCAAGTAAATATAATACAGAAAGGAAGACCTTACAGAAAACTTTTCAAATTGACAAAAAGGTAGATACTATTAAATTCAGAAATTACATCTAAGTCACATAAAGAATCCTGTTTAGTCATGAAATTAAGAAACTAATTAGGGCTGGGCACAGTGGCTCACGCCTGTAATCCCAGCACTTTGGGAGGCTGAGACGGGCAGATCACCTGAGGTCAGGAGTTTGAGACCAGCCTGACCAACATGGTGAAACCCCGTCTCTACTAAAAATACAAAAAAATTAGCCGGGTGTGGTGGCACATGCCTGTAATCCTAGCTACTTGGGAGGCTGAGGCAGGAGAATCACTTGAACCTGGTTGGCAGAGGTTGCAGTGAGCTGAGATCGCGCCATTGCACTCCAGCCTGGGCAACCAGAGCGAAACTCCATCTCAAAAGAAAGAAAGAAAGAAAAACTAATTAGATGGAACAACGGTACTGCTTAGGTTTGCCTCTGGTGTAAGTTAAGAATTCTATGTAGAGTTTACTTCATTTACCAAACATATTTGTTTGTATCATCCTGTTAAAAAATAACAGCAATGAAGAACCAATATAAATCTTTACTATGCCGAATGCAGACTTCTGTGTCCTTTTTATGTAATAGTAAAGATATTATTAGAACTATAGTATTAATAGTAAAATATATATTAGGACTATATTTTAAGAGACCTTTTTAGTTATTTGTACTGACTTATAATCTATTAGAAGAAAGCTATTGTTTGAATAAATATTTACCAGTTTATTGTCAGAGTATTTTGAGAAGTCTTTTAAATAATGTATTTCTTTTTTCTTTTTTTTTTTTTTTTTTTGAGGCGAGTCTCGCTGTGTCGCCCAGGCTGGAGTGCAGTGGCGCGATCTCGGCTCACTGCAAGCTCCGCCTCCCAGGTTCACGCCATTCTCCTGCCTGAGCCTCCTGAGTAGCTGGGACTACGGGTGCCCGCCACCATGCCCGGCTAATTTTTTGTATTTTTAGTAGAGACGGGGTTTCACTGTGTAATAATGAATTTCTTAATTTTTATGTAACAGTTCCTCAAATTCATTTTTCCTGTGTCACAGTGACTTAGAGTCAATCTGAAGAAAATGTAATTGATATAATTAGTGTCTGGATAGCATTAGCCATTAGTTGGTACCAATAATGGTTCCTTAAATCTAAGCAGGAAAATTAGTCTGAAAACAAAATTTAATCAATAGCCGTATATATGATATTGAATATTTTTGTTAATGATAATACATTATACTGTCATTGCTTATCTTGTGTAATTTGTGAATAAAACAAATTTAAAAGTACTATTTAATTAATGTCCCATCTGGTTTTGGATTGAGCCTCTGGTGATATTAAAATGTCATGATTGTTTACTTAAATGTTGTCTATTTTCTTCCTAACAGCTTCCCTGGACAGATCTAATTTATGCCTGTTGTCTCCATGCCATCTAGTTTAGGATTTGTCCCAAATTTTTAATGAAGTAATATCACTAATATTTGCCTTAAAATAGCACAGTTAATTTGTAGACCTCTGCTTTGAGGTCTTCTATCTTCTGCCATAATTTTGTCTAGTGGCATGTTAAGACACAAGTGCAGTGAACAGAGATTTCATTTTAATATGTGAGCCATTTAAATCTGAAAGACTGTATCTTTTTCCCACCCTTTCTAGATGTAACATAACTAACTTCTTCCTTTTAGAACAGCAGGCAGGATTTGTGCTGATAAATGAAGTATACTCTGACAAAGCAGGTGGGAAAAGCTGTCTTTTGCTTTGCTGGAGGTGGAGAGATGAGTATTTAACAATGCTTCATTTGCCAGCAACTTGATATACCAGCAAGTGTTGCCATGGCCTATGAGATGCATGAAGCTCCAGGCTGCCAGTGGGTGGAATTAAAGGAAAACATGGGAAGTTAGAGGTTGGTTATAGGTGAAATATGTGCAGGAGTAAAGACTGAATAGTCCTGTCCTAGGTCATTAAAAGAGAGTGGTGAAAGCACTCTTGCTACAGTAGTTTTGTCATTTATTTATAGTGTAAGTCTAAAGTTTGTTTTATTATATGGCAGTTCTTTATCTTGTTATAAAATCATCAGCAATATATTTTTTAAAGTGGAAGTGTACATTTAACAAACAATAAAGTGCTAAATTTCCACTTAGTACTTAACATGCATAAAATATTTGTCGACATTTACCAACCATCATGAGAGTGCTAGTGATCTCATTGACCATGCAGCAACCAGAAGACACAACAATCTGCTACAAAAAGATCAACATCCATTTAAAAAGCTAGTAGTTATTTTAAGATTATGCATTAAGGTAATTTAATACGTACAGGTGCAGAAGATGTTTATATAATTCTGTGTGAAACATGACCTCATTTAGATCAAATAACTTTTTGAAAATTAGTTTTTTACTTTTATTCTATGTTTTCTTATGCACATATGAAAAATGAAACAATAGCTGTTAATGTGGTGGCTCCATTAGTAGAAAAAAGCCCAACACTGCTGGTTTTCAAACAGAAAATCGGTTAATTCCAAAAACAGACTTTTTTCATTCAATGTATTTGTATATTTGTTTGGTCAGGGCTGCAAATGGGAACAAAGTAAGGCTTTTGGAAGCTTATTCTGTCAAAAATATTGCAAATGCTGTTGTAAATTAAAAAGCTCAACATTGAAGATAAAACTGTTTTTGATGAAAGGATGTTGTCATGGTAAAAATCAATGTTCTTATTAAATTAAGAAAACTATGGAAGAGAAATGTTTTGGGAAATGGTTGTTGTGCATGCAAACAAACTGCTTATTCAGCCAGTTGAAATAAAACCGTAGTTGTCAAATTTACTGATATTAGTATACACAGTTTGACTGAACTATAAAATTCTTGGGATGAAACTGATGTTGAAGAACCATTCTATAGCAGAACAGTACACACTGTCTTTAATGCATATTAGCAACAGAATTTTAGATAGATGATTTTGTGAAGAACTGCTTTGTAAATTAAGTTTCTTATATTGGTTTAAACATTTTTTATTGATAATCGAGTCTTCTGTATATTGGTTAAGTTTTGGTTCACAAATTGTTTGGATTATTTAAAGTGTCACTAGTAAATGCCAAAAAATTTTACCTTTTGAAAAATTTTAGCAAATAGCAATTATTAGAAACAAGTCTTGCAAACAGAAAGACTTTGAAAGTTTTCCCTGTACAGGCAAGGGAAGAACTGAACAGGTTAAATGGTGAGAGCTCAAGATTTAATCGAGAGGTTGTCATTTGCACTATCTTACCTATCGTGAAGACTCTTTTGATGGAGCACCTGTTTTTGATTAGAAAAATTTATATTGTGTAGAATGAAATGAAATTGAGAAGGCAGTTGGTTTTGTAGTATCTAAATTGATGAAATATTTTTAAAAGGATAAATAAAATAGTTATTTGAAAATGTTGTCAATATTGTGAAAACTTTTTATTGACTACATGGGGGAAAAGCCAAATATTTGGGTTTGAAATATTTACAGTTTTTAACATGAAAGCAAGGATTGGTACTAGTCTTCATTCAGTAGAATTTTTTCTGAGATTACATGATTGTCCAGAAATACTGTAAAGAGGGTATTTTCTCCATTATACCCAAATATGGTCTACAGAGAAGAAAGTTGAAAATGTCAACAATTTTATAATTACTCACTGCAGAATTTAATTTTGAAAAAGATTGCAATTTTATTTTTTAAAAAAAACTTAGGCCATATAAAAATGTATTCTCCAGAGAAATACCAATGCCTTGTTACTAGATACATACACTGAAGAAACTGATTAATATATGTAAATGTGTGGTGAATAATTATTCTGCTTATGGTTTTAGTGCATCATTGTACACAAATTTGTTTTTATCTTTTAGAAAGAATGTTATTTTTGAAAATACATTTTAATAAAACTTATTTATAAGCTTACAATATAATACATTTTACAGTCAATAAAAATTTTTAAATTATATAATTTTAATTACTTTAAATGCCCTACCTTTCAAAATTGTTAAATATTGAAAATGTTTAATTTCCTAAAAATTAATTTTGGGCTAAGAAATATAAGCCAAATGTATCATTCTGCTAGCTCAAAAAAATCATTGCAATTAAGAGACTCTTTATTTTAGTTGCAGATTTAAAATCTCAGCACTCAAATGGACTTCAGAGTTAACCAAGTTGTAAATTCTAACTCCACATTTGAGAAAACTAATGATTAAGTGGATTTCCCAGGTTTTTCCAGCAAGTTAATTACACGGTTTAGTGTACCACATTTTCTTTTAAGTTGGTTTTGAATTGTATTCCTCAGTTGGTGAATATTTTGCTAATTGTCTTAAAAAAATGAATCATAGAAATTTTCTTACCTGTACTTGAACCAGCATGGTCTAGCAATTAGTGAATAGCAACTGTTGGTAACCAAATTCAGAATAGCTCTATTAACATTTTCACTTGTATTTTTTATAATTCTACTTTAATAAAACTAGGTTAATCCTTTTTAACTACTCTGCTACTGAAATAAGGTTGCTTTCTATCAAATCAATTATCTTAAGCAATTATTTTAAAAGAGTTTACCACACCATTTCTGTACTTTGACTTATTGTTCTAGAATTGTCTTTAGCTCTGCCTAACTTGATTGATTTTATTTTTTATCTGCTTCTAATGTGCATAAAATCTTCTAATCTAAAGTAAATGATTTAGTGTTTCTCAGTTTATGTTTCCCATGTATTATGAATTCTATTTGGCTTATAGTTAAAATTGTACACATGTAGCCTTCTCGTTAAAACTATGCTTTTTCAATAAAATAACTGTAGTTTAAAATACAAACCTATTTTGTTAACATTTCAATTTTGGTTTAATTATTATTAAAATAATTTCAATATATGTTAATGTAGTACATTCAAAAATTGACTTAGGAAGTCTTATTATGGTGTAAAAGCTACTATAATAAGTTGTTCCCTTACATAAATAAATAAATGACCAATATTACTAGAGGCTATAAGCAGCATGGCGGAAAAATGGAAGAAGTCTTTTATCCTAGTTTTCAGAGGGCATCAGCAGCTTGCTTTTATGAAAAAGTAACAGCTAAATGCACTGCAAATAATTTGCAGTAATCCAGTTCAGTGATTCATGTGTCTGCTTTAATGGGTCATAATTCAGGGTAAAGTAACTGAGTGCAGTCAGAGTGCAGACACTGCTTATGCCAGGGACAGTATCTCTTCATAAAACACACCTCAGGAGAAGCAGTTTGCCAGCCCCCTAATACTCTCTGATGTTTTGATGTCCTGCATATTTTTCCGATTAAGTTTTGAGTGCCATGTTTTTAGTTGTATTTCCACATTCATTATTCTCACGTAGACCCTTCAGTGGGTTTGCCATATATGATTATTTTTTTAATGATGCCTTTCTTTCCACTTCAGCAGTTTAATAATCTAGCACATGGCTGCTTCTCAATACTCAGCATTCACCTACCCAGTACAGAAGAGGACATGTGCTTTGGCTTCAAAATTCCATTTGCAGCATTAGAAATGCGTATTCCCTATGGAACAACATTCGTTTGACATAACCATTCATTTTTATTACCTCTTTAAATATGTTTATCCAGAGTTATCAATAATCATAAATAACTGTATTCTCATCTTGATCTGTTTTTTTCCAACAGACAAAATTGCTTACCCAGTACATATTAAATCTCGGCAAGTATGATCAAAACTACGACATCAGAGACCGTACAAGATTTATTAGGCAGCTTATTGTTCCGAATGAAAAGAGTGGAGCTTTAAGTAAATATGCCAAAAAAATATTCCTAGCACAAAAACCTGCACCACTGCTTGAGTCTCCTTTTAAAGGTATTATCAGAATATAACTCCAAAATCTATGTTATCTAAAAAATTATGACAAGATGTTGCCATTTCTAATGTGCTTAAAATTTATCTCTTAGGAAATATAAATGATTCGCATATATAAATATATAAGAACAGCATGCTTTCTACTCATTCATCTGCTCTCAAAAGCAAGTTTTATATTAAAGTTTATATTTTTGTAGACCTTATTTACTAAATAATTTTAAGCATTCTGACTTTATTCTAACATTTAAACTGGGCAATAGATGAAAACTGTGTTATTCTTATAAATAATGACTTCATTTCTCTTTTAAATAGTTTTATAAGAAATATAATTCCTTTTAATAGTGAGTTATTAAGTAAATATTCTGTGTACACTAATATCAGTTTTTCTAGGAGGAATTATTTTATAAAAAGTATCCCTCTATATTTAAACTGGTTTTTCAAAGAGGGAAGTTGACTTATGTGTCCCAGCTTTTTAAAAGGACTAATTAAGTATTTTACTACCTTACAAGTAGCCATTCCAGTTGGAATCAAATAGTTACATACCTTGGTTTTCATATTGTTTCTTATTTAATGTTGTCAAGCGATAAAAAGCAATTCAGTTTTGTAGAAAAACTATTAAAATTCTGGATGTGTTTGTGCCAAGACATGTATATGGATTGTTTAACTGTGCTGTCATTCTTAATATTCACAGTAAAGTAATTTTTAGAGAAGCTACATTTCAGAGCAACACCTCTAAACACACTGACTGATTAGCTTTTTTATTGACCATTATGGGGGAGATTATTGTAATCTATGGACTGAAATCAGTTTTTTGACCTATGAAGAGCTTCCTAGTTTATATTTATTCCTTGACATTTGAGGTAATATGCCAATTACCTTGAGCTCTGATTATGATTGTTCTCTGTTATATACAGCTCATATTGTTTATTTTATATTTTTCCCTATTTTTAATAGATAGAGATCATTTCCAGCTTGGCACCTTATCTCATACTCTCAACATTAAAGCTACTGGGTACCTGGAATTATCTAATTGGCCAGAGGTGGCGCCCGACCCATCAGTTCGAAATGTAGAAGTAATAGAGTTGGTAAGTTGACCTTTCTGAAATTAATTTTGCTAAAGCAGTGGAAGACTCTAGGATAGCTATTGTTTTATATAAAAGCTTTTTTGGAGAGTTGAAAATTGAAAATTGTTCTAGTATTTCTAAATGTAATGTGTTAGATATACCTTGCCTTTATAGCAACTAAATATTATAGTATTCCTATGCCATTGTACGTGTACTGTTCCTTTTCTTCAAGGAAATAGAGAACTGAATTCTCTGCATCAGTACCACCCACATTTGTGCTATTGCATTTGTAGCTGCGTAGATTCAATTTCTAAGGTATTTAGTTTCATTGGATCAAGTTTTTTCTACTTTGTTTAGAGATTTGTAAGCTTCCTGACAATATCCTTCTGAATAATTTCTGCTGTTCCCTTTCAGAAAAACCACACAAAGTGTTCTAGATTTTTTGATGAACCATTTTTAAGTGAAGCCTGAACATAAATAGGGAGCATTGTGTACCAAAAATGTCCTTTGACAAGGTCACAGAGTGAATAATATGGTGCTTTCTCATCAAAAAAAAATTTGCTATATAAATACTCTTTTTCTCAATCTTTAAAAAACATGCTGGCCATTGAGATAAAAGAATTAACATTCTTTTCTAATATTATCTGTTTCTTTCTCATATATACAAGAAAAAATGAGAGAGGCCTTCTAATTGTATTTAGCAATTATGCAAAATATATTTAATACTTTAAAATGTGGAGCTAACAAAAAAAGCAGTTAAGAATTGTATTCTGGATACTTTTCTGGTGGAAAAGATACATTGAATTAGGATGCAGATAACTGGGGTTCTTTACTAATTCCTGTGGGAAAGTGAGTTAACCTCCTTGCTCTTAACTTTTCTGTATACAGTGGAAGAAAACCTTTATTACTTTAATAAATAGAATTTCTATAATGATCATGGCCATGTAATTTGATTCCTCTGAGAAATTATTAAATGTTTCTCTTAACCACTCCAACTTATCCTGGCTTTGAAGCATGGCCGGAATTAATAATAGCACTATTTAGGAACCCCTGACAGTGTACGATGATAATGTTATATAAAAACTGTCTTGTTTAAACCTAATAATGATTGTAAGTGATGGTTATTGTTATTCCCACTTTGCAGATGAGGAAGCCAAGTCTTAGATAACTTAAGTAAATTGCCTAAGTTCACATGGCAAGTAAGTGATAGAACCATATTCCAACCCAGGTCTGAGTTCACTGTCCATGCTGTTACTGTATTTTATTATGTAATATGAGAAGAGGAACCTTGAGCTTGTTCGCAAATCTGTATTATCCTTAGTACTTAGCACCATTATTTTTATGTTTTGACAAATGATCTGTACTTAGAGACAGCCAAAAATTTGTAACAGTAGTAGTATGTAAAAATATGAGAAGCAATTACATGTCTATCCCTCCTTGCAGCTGAGTTTGTTGATTTTTACTCAAATCTGCATACTCTTAAGTACTCTTCAAAAGAGTTGCCTTATTTGTGCAAATTTTTTTTTTTTTTGAGACAGAGTCTTGCTCTGTCACCCAGGCTGCAGTGCAGGGGCATGATCTTGGCTCACTGCAAGCTCCGCCTCCCAGGTTCAAGCGATTCTCCTGCGTTAGCTTCCCAGGTAGCTGGGATTACAGCCACATGCCACCATGCTTGGCTAATTTTTGTATTTTTAGTAGAGATGGAGTTTCACCATGTTGGCCAGGCTGGTCTCAAACTCGTGACCTCAAGTGATCTGCCCGCCTCAGCCTACCAAAGTGCTGGGATTACAGGTGTGAGTCACCGTGCCCAGCCTATTTGTGCAACTTTTGATCAGATACTAGAATATAAAGAGAGACTTCTTTGTTATGGTTCCTCCTACGGACATACTTTCTCTCCTAATTTCTTATTATGCTTGTTTGTTGTTTTTATGGTTCGTTTTTTTTTTTCATTATGGGGTACATGATGTTTTAGCCCAAGTAGAACTATCCTTTTAACCTTCCCCTGCTTCCGCCTTATCTCTCCCTTCTTGCTGCCCCCACCCACCAAAAAGCATTATCTTCTCAGAGTTGATAGCAATGCTATGCAATTTAATTTGGTCTCAGCAGTATTCTTTATTGGCTGATAGATTGGTTTGTTGGCTGGCTTCTTCCATTTTCATGCGCTCTTCTAAGCATTAACTACGTTATAGGGACAGTACTTAAATATAACATATTATGTTCATTTCACCTGTCCAATTCAACAGAGACAAATTAATTTCTTTTTCATTTTGCTGATTATATTTATGAAATTAATAATTGGTAACTTACAGAGAATCATTATAACTGATTGAACATGGTTTGATAAAACTGTCACTGTCTGTTGATGCCATGCAGAAAACAGCTTCAGTCTATTGGACTCTGAGACGATTGGCTTAAAATTATACTATGAGGGACACAATTAAATATAAAAATAACGTAGATAGTTTTCTTTTTAAATGCAGCTACAATACAAAAAATAATGTCCGTATTATCTTTCTTGTCTCTCGCTCTACTTCATCTCCCTTCCAAGTCATGTCACTGTATTTCATGCATATAATATACTATGTTATTCTAGTTTTCCTGTAAAGTGATCTTACAGGGTCAAGTCCTGTAACTGTGAAATATAACTTAGTAAGAAAAATGACCTAGGTTTAGATAATCTGATATTTTAATCAAAATGACAGGGAACCTAGTCAGATTGACAGTAGAAGTCACTTTGAATTACACACCACCATTTCTAGGATATAGGATATAATATATATTTATATTATGATCCCAGTAAGTTTTGAAGATCCTTAGTTAATAATTTATTTGCTTAGTTCTAGAAAGTCCTTTCTTCTCTACTGACAGAAAGACCGCCTTCTGCATATGAAGGGTATTTTGCTTCATAAACACATCTGTCAATATTTTATCCTTTACAGAAACTTTCAAATTAGCGTCTATGTTCTCTTCTTTTCTTTTCTTTTCCCTATTATTCCTTTTCCTTAGAATGATAATGTGGTCTTTTAGTCATAAAGGACCACAATACAAATTAAGATACTTTTATGGTTCGTCTTTGGCCTTTTAAAACCTGAAACTCCATAGAGTTCATGGCCATGTCAAGAAAAAATGCACGTTTGAGCATAGAAGTCTGGTTTTCCGAAATTGTTGATTTAGTGTTATTAAATTAATCCAACAAACTTTTTATCAGACCTCAGAGAAATGTGTTTGGATTTAAGAAAAATATGGACTTCAGCGTTTACCAAATATAAGAGAGCTTTGTTTATAGAATACTATCTTTGTAGACAGAAGCATTTTAAATACATATAAAAGAAAGCCATACTGCTGATCTTATATAAGCATCTTATTCAAATATATTCAAGCTTCTCTTTTTAAGCAACATACCTTAAACCCTCTAGATCAGTGCTTGTATTTTTATTTGCTTTTATTTATTTTTTTGAGACATGATTTTGCTCTGTCACCCAGGCTGGAGTGCAGTGGTGCGATCATAGCTCACTGCAGCCTCAAACTCCTGGGCTCAAGCCATCCTCCTGCCTCAGCTCCCAAAGTGCTGAGAGTACAGGTATGAGCTACATCACCCAGCCTTAGACTAGTGGTTTTTAAATGTAGCTGCGCATTATAATCATATGGAGATTTTGTGTGTGTGTGTGTGTGTGTGTGTGTGTGTTTAATTTTTATTTTATTATTATACTTTAAGTTTTAGGGTACATGTGCACAATGTGCAGGTTTGTTACATATGTATACGTGTGCCATGTTGGTGTGCTGCACCCATTAACTTGTCATTTAGCATTAGGTATATCTCCAAATGCTATCCCTCCCCCCTCCCCCCACCCCACAACAGTCCCTGGAGTGTGATGTTTCCCTTCCTGTGTCCATGTGTTCTCATTGTTCATTTCCCACCTATGAGTGAGAACATGTGGTGTTTGGTTTTTTGTCCTTGCGATAGTTTGCTGAGAATGATGGTTTCCAGTTTCATCCATGTCCCTACAAAGGACATGAACTCATCATTTTTTATGGCTGCATAGTATTCCATGGTGTATATGTACCACATTTTCTTAATCCAGTCTGTCGTTGTTGAACATTTGTGTTGGTTCCAAGTCTTTGCTATTGTGAATAGTGCCGCAATAAACATACATGTGCATGTGTCTTTATAGCAGCATGATTTATAATCCTTCGGGTATATACCCAGTAATGGGATGGCTGGGTCAAATGGTATTTCTAGTTCTAGATCCCTGAGGAATCGCCACACTGACTTCCACAATGGTTGAACTAGTTTACAGTCCCACCAACAGTGTAAAAGTGTTCCTATTTCTCCACATCCTCTCCAGCACCTGTTGTTTCCTGACTTTTTAATGATTGCCATTCTAACTGGTGTGAGATGGTATCTCATTGTGGTTTTGATTTGCATTTCTCTGATGGTCAGTGATGACGAGCATTTTTTCATGTGTTTTTTTGGCTGCATAAATGTCTTCTTTTGAGAAGTGTCTGTTCATGTCCTTCACCCACTTTTTGATGGGATTGTTTGTTTTTTTCTTGTAAATTTGTTTGAGTTCATTGTAGATTCTGGATATTAGCCCTTTGTCAGATGAGTAGGTTGCAAAAATTTTCTCCCATTCTGTAGGTTGCCTGTTCACTCTGATGGTAGTTTCTTTTGCTTTGCAGAAGCTCTTTAGTTTAATTAGATCCCATTTGTCAATTTTGGCTTTTGTTGCCATTGCTTTTGGTGTTTTAGACATGAGGTCCTTGCCCATGCCTATGTCCTGAATGGTATTGCCTAGGTTTTCTTCTAGGGTTTTTATGGTTTTAGATCTAACATGTAAGTCTTTAATCCATCTTGAATTAATTTTTGTATAAGGTGTAAGGAAGGGATCCAGTTTCAGCTTTCTACATCTGGCTAGCCAGTTTTCCCAGCACCATTTATTAAATAGGGAATCCTTTCCCCATTGCTTGTTTTTCTCAGGTTTGTCAAAGATCAGATGGTTGTAGATATGCGGCATTATTTCTGAGGGCTCTGTTCTGTTCCACTGATCTATATCTCTGTTTGGGTACCAGTACCATGCTGTTTTGGTTACTGTAGACTTGTAGTATAGTTTGAAGTCAGGTGGCATGATGCCTCCGGCTTTGTTCTTTTGGCTTAGGATTGTCTTGGCAATGCGGACTCTTTTTTGGTTCCATATGAACTTTAAAGTAGTTTTTTCCAATTCTGTGAAGAAAGTCATTAGTAGCTTGATGGGGATGGCATTGAATCTATAAATTACCTTGGGCAGTATGGCCATTTTCACGATATTGATTCTTCCTACCCATGAGCATGGAATGTTCCTCCATTTGTTTGTATCCTCTTTTATTTCATTGAGCAGTGGTTTGTAGTTCTCCTTGAAGAGGTCCTTCCCATCCCTTGTAAGTTGGATTCCTAGGTATTTTATTCTCTTTGAAGCAATTGTGAATGGGAGTTCACTCATGATTTGGCTCTCTGTTTGTCTGTTATTGGTGTATAAGAATGCTTGTGATTTTTGCACATTGATTTTGTATCCTGAGACTTTGCTGCAGTTGCTTATCAGCTTAAGGAGATTTTGGGCTGAGACAATGGGGTTTCTAGATATACAATCATGTCATGTGCAAACAGGGACAATTTGACTTCCTCTTTTCCTAATCGAATGCCCTTTATTTCCTTCTCCTGCCTAATTGCCATGGCCAGAACTTCCAACACGATGTTGAATAGGAGTGGTGAGAGAGGGCATCCCTGTCTTGTGCCAGTTTTCAAAGGGAATGCTTCCAGTTTTTGCCCATGCTGTATGATATTGGCTGTGGGTTTGTCATAGATAGCTCTTATTATTTTGAGATACATCCCATCAATACCTAATTTATTGAGAGTTTTTAGCATGAAGCATTGTTGAATTTTGTCAAAGGCCTTTTCTGCATCTATTGAGATAATCATGTGGTTTTTGTGTTTGGTTCTGTTTATATGCTGGATTACATTTATTGATTTGCGTATGTTGAACCAGCCTTGCATCCCAGGGATGAAGCCCACTTGATCATGGTGGATAAGCTTTTAGATGTGCTGCTGGATTCGGTTTGCCAGTGTTTTATTGAGTATTTTTGCATCAATGTTCATCAAGGATATTGGTCTAAAATTCTCTTTTTTGGTTTGTGTCTCTGCCAGGCTTTGGTATCAGGATGATGCTGGCCTCATAAAATGGGTTAGGGAGGATTCCCTCTTTTTCTATTGATTGGAATAGTTTCAGAAGGAATGGTACCAGTTCCTCCTTGTACCTCTGGTAGAATTCGGCTGTGAATCCATCTGGTCCTGGACTTTTTTTGGTTGGTAAGCTATTGATTATTGCCACAATTTCAGAGCCTGTTATCGATCTATTCAGAGATTCAACTTCTTCCTGGTTTAGTCTTGGGAGGGTGTATGTGTCAAGGAATTTATCCATTTCTTCTAGATTTTCTAGTTTATTTCTGTAGAGATGTTTGTAGTGTTCTCTGATGGTAGTTTGTATTTCTGTGGGATCGGTGGTGATATCCCCTTTATCATTTTTTATTGCATCTATTTGATTCTTCTCTCTTTTCTTCTTTATTAGTCTTGCTGGTGGTCTATCCATTTTGTTGATCTTTTCAAAAAACCAGCTCCTGGATGCATTGATTTTTTGAAGGGTTTTTTGTGTCTCTATTTCCTTCAGTTCTGCTCTGATTTTAGTTATTTCTTGCCTTCTGCTAGCTTTTGAATGTGTTTGCCCTTGCTTTTCTAGTTCTTTTAATTGTGATGTTAGGGTGTCAATTTTGGATCTTTCCTGCTTTCTCTTGTGGGCATTTAGTGCTATAAATTTCCCTCTACACACTGCCTTGAATGTGTCCCAGAGATTCTGGTATGTTGTGTCTTTGTTCTCCTTGGTTTCAAAGAACATCTTTATTTCTGCCCTCATTTCGTTATATACCCAGTAGTCATTCAGGAGCAGGTTGTTCAGTTTCCATGTAGTTGAGCGGTTTTGAGTGAGTTTCTTAATCCTGAGTTCTAGTTTGATTGCACTGTGGTCTGAGAGACAGTTTGTTATAATTTCGGTTCTTTTACAGTTGCTGAGGAGTGCTTTACTTCCAAGTATGTGGTCAATTTTGGAATAGGTGTGGTGTGGTGCTGAAAAGAATGTATATTCTGTTGATTTGGGGTGGAGAGTTCTGTAGATGTCTATTAGGTCCGCTTGGTGCAGAGCTGAGTTCAATTACTGGGTATCCTTGTTAAATTTCTGTCTCGTTGATCTGTCTAATGTTGACAGTGGGGTGTTAAAGTCTCCCATTATTATTGTGTGGGAGTCCCAGTCTCTTTGTAGGTCACTCAGGACTTGCTTTATGAATCTGGGAGCTCCTGTATTGGGTGCATATATATTTAGGAGAGTTAGCTCTTCTTGTTGAATTGATCCCTTTACCATTATGTAATGGCCTTCTTTGTCTCTTTTGATCTTTGTTGGTTTAAAGTCTGTTTTATCAGAGACTAGGATTGCAACCCCTGCCTTTTTTTGTTTTCCATTTGCTTGGTAGATCTTCCTCCATCCCTTTATTTTGAGTTTATGTGTGACTCTCCACGTGAGATGGGTTTCCTGAATACAACACACTGATGGGTGTTGACTCTTTATCCAATTTGCCAGTCTGTGTCTTTTAATTGGAGCATTTAGCCCATTTACATTTAAAGTTAATATTGTTATGTGTGAATTTGGTCCTGTCATTATGATGTTAGCTGGTGATTTTGCTCGTTAGTTGCTGCAGTTTCTTCCTAGCCTTGATGGTCTTTACATTTTGGCATGTTTTTTTGCAGTGGCTGGTGCCGGTTGTTCTTTTCCATATTTAGTGCTTCCTTTAGGAGCTCTTTTAGGGCAGGCCTGGTGGTGACAGAATCTCTCAGCATTTGCTTGTCTGTAAAGTATTTTATTTCTCCTTCACTTATGAAGCTTAGTTTGGCTGGATATGAAATTCTGGGTTGAAAATTCTTTTCTTTAAGAATGTTGAATATTGGCCCCCACTCTCTTCTGGCTTGTAGAGTTTCTGCCGAGAGATCTGCTGTTAGTCTGATGGGCTTCCCTTTGTAGGTAACCCGACCTTTCTCTCTGGCTGCCCTTAACATTTTTTCCTTCATTTCAACTTTGGTGAATCTGACAATTATGTTTCTTGGAGTTGCTCTTTTCAAGGAGTATCTTTGTGGCATTCTCTGTATTTCCTGAATCTGAATGTTGGCCTGCCTTGCTAGATTGGGGAAGTTCTCCTGGATAATATCCTGCAGAGTGTTTTCCAACTTGGTTCCATTCTCCCCGTCACTTTCAGGTACATCAATGAGACGTAGATTTGGTCTTTTCACATAGTCCCACATTTCTTGGAGGCTTTGTTCGTTTCTTTTTATCTTTTTTCTCTAAACTTCCCTTCTCGCTTCATTTCATTCATTTCGTCTTCCATCACTGATACCCTTTCTTCCAGTTGATCGCATCGGCTCCTGAGGCTTCTGTGTTCTTCACATAGTTCTCGAGCCTTGGCTTTCAGCTCCATCAGCTCCTTTAAGGACTTCTCTGGTGAGGAGCTGCGTTCCTTTGGAGGAGGAGAGGCACTCTGCTTTTTAGAGTTTCCAGTTTTTCTGCTTTGTTTTTTCCCCATCTTTGTGGTTTTATCTACTTTTGGTCTTTTATGATGGTGACGTACAGATGGGTTTTTGGTGTGGATGTCCTTTCTGTTTGTTAGTTTTCCTTCTAACAGACAGGACCCTCAGCTGTAGGTCTGTTGGAGTTTGCTACTCCAGGCCCTGTTGCCTGGGTATCAGCAGCGGTGGCTGCGGAACAGCAGTGGCTGTAGAACAGCGGATATTGGTGAACCGCAAATGCTGCTGCCTGATCGTTCCTCTGGAAGTTTTGTCTCAGAGGAGTACCCAGCCGTGTGAGGTGTCAGTCTGCCCCTACTGGGGGGTGCCTCCCAGTTAGGCTGCTTGGGGGTCAGGGACCCACTTGAGGAGGCAGTCTGCCCATTCTCAGATCTCCAGCTGCGTGCTAGGAGAACCACTACGCTCTTCAAAGCTGTCAGACAGGGACATTTAAGTCTGCAGAGGTTACTGCTGTCTTTTTGTTTGTCTGTGCCCTACCCCCCAGAGGTGGAGCCTATAGAGGCAGGCAGGCCTCCTTGAGCTGTGTTGGGCTCCACCCAGTTCGAGCTTCCTGGCTGCTTTGTTTACCTAATCAAGCCTGGGCAATGGCAGGCGCCTCTCCCCCAGCCTCACTGCTGCCTTGCAGTTTGATCTCAGACTGCTGTGCTAGCAATCAGCAAGACTCCGTGGGCATAGGACCCTCTGAGCCATGTGTGGGATATAATCTCCTGGTGTGCCATTTTTGAAGCCCGTTGGAAAAGCACAGTATTAGGGTGGGAGTGACCCGATTTTCCAGGTGCTGTCTGTCACCCCTTTCTTTGACTAGGAAAGGGAACTCCCTGACCCCTTGCACTTCCCGAGTGAGGCAATGCCTCACCCTGCTCCGGCTTGCGCATGGTGCGCTGCACCCACTGTCTGGCACTCCCTAGTGAGATGAACCTGGTGGTACCTCAGATGGAAATGCAGAAATCACCCGTCTTCTGCGTCGCTCACGCTGGGAGCTGTAGACCAGAGCTGTTCCTATTTGGCCATCTTGGCTCCACCCTCCTGGAGATTTTTTAAACAAAACAAAACTAGGTCAAATGTGCACCAGACTAATTAAATCAGAATTTTAGGAGGTGAACCCAGGTATTTGTTTTTTTAGTATTAATATTTTTATTGTTTATATTAGCATTTAAAAACTATTCTCAGGTGATTCTATTGTACATTCAGTGCTGAGAAACATTCTTGAATAAGAAATTCTGTCATGCTGTAGACTCCTTTACAACAAAATATGTACTCTAGCGAAGACTTGCACATAGGAAAAACTCAAAGGTACAATCAATAAATGAGTCTCAACTATTTTATCTTTTCAGAAGTATACATTTCCCTGCTTTTTAAAAAATCATATATGAAGCATGATTTAATTTCTTCTTGACAAATCAAGGCCATGACTATAAAAGCAAACTAATACTCTGTATTAAAGTGGTTAAAGGGGCTCATATTAGTAAATGCTGTTACTAGTACAATATTTAGTAAACACTGAAGTCAGTATTTTTCTTAAGCATGTTTCTGAATTTAATATTGAAGTCTTTAAGAGGCTAATAAATATAATTAGTATTTATTGTGTCAGCCACACTTAAAATTGAACAAAATAGGCTGGACGTGGTGGCTCACACCTGTAATCCCAGCACTTTGGGAGGTCGAGGCAGGTGGATCACCTGAGGTCAGGAGTTAGAGACCAGCCTGGGCAACATAGTGAAATCCCGTCTCTACTAAAAATACAAAAATTAGCTGGGCGTGGTGGTGGGTGTCTGTGATCCCAGCTACTTGGGAGGATGAGGCAGGACAATCACTTGAACCTAGGAGGCAGAGGTTGCGGTGAGCCGAGATCCTGTCACCATACTCCAGCCTGGGCGACAGAGCGAGACTCCGTCTCAAAAAAAAAAAAATTGCACAAAATATTTTAAATTCCCTGCTCTCCAGAAACTGACATTCTACCAGGAATAGACCAACAGTTAAAAAAACAAGTAGATTGTATAGTATGTTAACAAGTAATACATGCTGTGATTAAAAAAAAAAAAAAAAAAGAGGTCGGGGGGAATGATGTTGGAAGTGCCAAGAGCTAGGGTGAAGGCCCTAAACTGGGAGCATGCCTGGGACATTTGGAGGAACAGTAAGGCCTGGCCAGAGTAGATCAGGCAAGAGGGTGAGCAGCAAGAGGTGAGAGAGGCAGGCGACGGGGACAGTTGTGGAGGGGCAGTCATGAAAGGATGGTTGTATTGGGCTGTGCAGACTGTTGTAGGGACTTCGGCTTTTTCTCTGAGTAAAATGGGGAGCCACTGCAGGGTTTCAGGCCAAAAAGGAGCTTGATCTGATTTAGGTTTTAATAGAATCATTCTAGATGCTGTGTTTTGCAAAGTTTGTTTGCTGGGGGCAGGGTGGAGGGGCAGTAGAAGCAAGGTAACGAGTAGTCCAGGAGAGAAGGGTGGGTCAGACCAGGGTAGCTACAGGATTTCTTGATGGCTTAGATGTTTAGGATATGAGAAAAAAAGAGAAGTCAAGGATTACTCCAGGATTTAGGCTGTTGAGATGGTTAGGGCAATTTATTGCCTACACTAAATATTTTCTTTTCTTTCTTTTTTTTTTTTTTCTCTCTTTTCACTCAGTGTCAAGCTATCAACTTGTGTTTGTTATTGCTGTTATTGTATCTGCTTCTAGTTTCGCTCACCTATTTTAGGATATATTACTTTTGTTTAAATCTTCTGTGGGCCAACAAACACAAAAGTTTTAAAAATTGTATATTTAAAATAAGATTGTTGGTTTAACATAGGGGCTCTGAGTGAGAGTTTGTGTTGTTGTATTTAGAAGTAAAGTGAATCAGCCTTAATGCCAGGACTTCTAACAGTTGCATTCCCTGTGGAGGCCTTAAGCTTGCTTTTGAATTCAGTTATGTTCTTAATGATTAAGTTTGCCAGAACTCTAAATCTCTGAATGAGAATTCATTTATATTTACTTTATTTGTTTAAACAGGCAAAAGAATGGACCCCAGCAGGAAAAGCAAAGCAAGAGAATTCTGCTAAGAAGTTTTATTCTGAATCTGAGGAAGAGGAGGACTCTTCTGATAGTAGCAGTGACAGTGGTGGGTTTTATAATTTATTGGCATATATTATTTACATAGAAGATTACATTCTATATCTCAGAAACAAGGCCTAATCCGTAATATTCAGCAGGTAGTTTTAAGTGAAGTTTGTATTATCAAAATAATCCCTTTCATTTATATATCACTCTTTAGTTTTCAAAGTAATTTTTAATTACTAAATTCTCTTTTTACTTTACAATATCTCTTGGACAGTAGCTAATACATTGGTATAGCTGAAACAGGAACTCATACTTTTCTGAATTCTAAACCACAATGCCTAATATATCTATTGAAAAACATAATTTTACACTTGATAAACTTTTAGTGGGGTCTTTAAAAGTAACTTTCTTTTACAAAAACGTAAAGTTTATTTTATACCTTGAAGAGTCTTTTTCTCTTTCATTTTATGCACATCTCTTTCTGTGAACCTCTATAGAGATAAAGCTAAAATTATTAAGTCTCTATATACTATAAAAAAATCAAACTAAAGATTGAGGGTAACTATATGCAGTGAAAAGAATGCTTAATAGGAAGGATTTAGAGGCCCTGGGTTTTACCTATGCAAATTGAATAAGGCACCTACTTTTCTCTATATCAGATAAATGAAGGGGTACAGTTAAATATTTCTTAAAGTCCCTTCATTGCTAAAATTCTGTGAGTGATTTGCATAATGAAAAATAGATTGTAGTCACTTTCTGATGCTCTTATTAACACTTAAGCTAATAGGCAAATCTGACCCAAGACCAAACGACACCCAACTTTCTCTAAAATCTTTATTCCTTGGAGAACCAGGGCCTGTCACTCTTACTTGGTTATCTGCTACCCTACTGTAAGGTAATTCACTCTTCTTTTCTCTGTCTTCCTTATCAAAAATCTTTGTTTTTAATATCTGATAAATTAATCTGTGATACATTACCTGTAATTTCTTTCATTGTTTATAGCATAAGCCAGTTATCTGACTTAATATGTGTGTGCGTGTAACTTGGATATTACCACAAATCTAAAATGTCCTTATTTAGTAGCTTTATTTTAGTAAAATAAACTTTCCTGTTTGTAAATGATGATAATGATGAGCGCCTTACCCTGTGGCAGACCCTGTTGTGTTCTAATCTCCTTTATATGTTTCAAATCATTTAATCTTCACAACAGCTCTGAAAAGTAACTAGTGTTATCCCCATTTGCTGAAAAGGAAACCAAAACCCAGAGAAGTTGAATAACTTGTTCAGTTTTACAACTGGCAAGTAGAAGAGCCAGGATCTGAATCCGAACACTAACTTGAGAACCCATGCTTGTACCCCTTGTAAGCCATCTTAAAACAATACAGGCAGTCCTAGGTTTTCACTGTGATGGACCTTCCTGATGTTGGTATTATTTAACCATTAGAATGTTTAATTAAAGGTTATGTTCCTGCCTAAGAGGGCTTTGTTACATAGATCACAGGCAGGGCAACAGTTTGTCCTTTTGTCTGGGACACAACTCTGTAGTTATAGTCATTTTAAATAGTAAAAAATTATGCTTCACTTAAAAAATACACATATATTCTTCATGTATTCTCTTCTGAGAACAGTCCTAGCATACCATAATTTACACATAAAACATTTAAAAGTATAATTCCTCAATGTAACTTGATCATCTCTTTGACCTATGGAAAACTCGTTTACTAGCTCGAATAAGTAATAACTCTTTAATTAGTCATTTTGCCTATTGTCTTTGAATTTGGAGGTCTTTCCAAGTGATTTGAATGGCTCATTTTCCTCTCAAAATTTGTTCCTAAGAAGATTCAACTGTTGCCTTCTTTTACTCTAAATAGAATTTCCCATTACAAGCAGAAGAATTCAAAATTATTTCTTTAGCCTTACATCAATCCTTACGTAATTCTTTAAAAGAAAGTTTTTGACATAGCTATATACTTTGGGGTTTGAAGTGAGATTCCCTCAAATTTGGTTTACTTGGTTCACCTTTGCTTAGCTTTTCTCTACTCATTGTCAAAGCATCCTCTGTCTGCCTCCCTCCAAGCTCACAGTGCTAAAGGAATCCATAGAGCTGAAAGAATGGGGTGTGGGAGTAAAATGTTAAACAAGTAGTGTCCACTGAATTAAAATTCAACATCTGGTTTCATTTGTGATGAATATTGACAGTTACAGGTGTCCGTGTGTCTAATTAAATGACTGTAAATCTAAGAACATCTGGTTCTGTTTTTCAGAGAGTGAATCTGGAAGTGAAAGTGGAGAACAAGGCGAAAGTGGGGAGGAAGGAGACAGCAATGAGGACAGCAGTGAGGACTCCTCCAGTGAGCAGGACAGTGAGAGTGGAAGGGGGTCAGGCCTAGAAAACAAAAGAACAGCCAAGAGGAACTCAAAAGCCAAAGGAAAAAGGTAACTTATTTTGTCAGAATTTCCTTCAAAAAATATTCTGTGAAAGTTTGCCCCAGGCAGAGATGTTTCTTATTAATCAAAAAATGGTGAGAGGAAAAAAGTGTGTATTTTTTTCCAGATATTAAATCTTTTTAAAATTAAAGTGCTAGTTGTTCACATTATTTTCCTACTTGTAATGCTTAGCTTTCATTTTGAACTTGAACATATCTTGGGGTTACGTTTTGAAAATTGGTATAACCTTGGAAGGCTGAGTTAAGTGATCAAGCAATAGGTATAAAACACTTAATTACCTTTTGTAGCGATTTTGCTGAGGGCTAAAATTAAATCCTTCAACACTTTGCCATTATGTAACCAAGACAATAGATTTTTCTAAACAATGTTATATTAAAAAGATTATGATCCAAATATTAGAGTCAAGGGCTGTGAAGGAAGACGGTCATAAGATCTTTAAGTGTTAGCACTTTTTAAGATCTCCCATTATCAATAACATTATCATGTATTAAAGTGTCATTAAAATTTTGAGTAATTGGGGCTAATATCTTGGATTGTGCAACTCTGTTTTCCCCGCTGCTGTCAGCGAGTGGCCTCTGCCGACATGATGGTCCTTTCCCCGGGAGCCTGCTGCCCGCTCACTTGATGAGCTTGCAGCCCGGCTCAGTCGTGGCTGACAGCACTGATTGGGGCGCAGTACGCTCTCTGCTCCTTTTATTACAGACAGTAATTAAAGCAGCTCGCCCTGCCACTTCCATAACAAACACAGCATAATGCCCTAATTATGACTTTATTAATTTAAGTCAGGATTTAATGATTTTAAAAGTGATTTATATTGTTTTTCCTGTTCAGAACAAATGAAATCTGTAGGTTAAATTAATACAGGCTTTTCATCATTGCAAAGTTAAAAACCTAGTTACCAGTAAATTCTTTTCATTAGATTAACATCTGAAACTCTAAGCAGTAAGGTAAACAATAATTACCATCAAAATTGAGTGATGCATAATAAAATAACACTTTTAAAATCTTATCTTAAAAGCTAGAAGTTAAATATATTTAGAATCATTCACTTGTTGCAGCAAAGGAGCTACTTGGTTTATAATAGCCTTGTCTTTGAGAGAAATCCTGTACTTCTGCTTTAATATCAGCATGTCTATGATGATACGAGTTATAAAACATGTCCTGTTTCTAGAAAGGGAAAGTTTTGTTCAGTGCATGAAATGTCCTTTCAGATGGCAAAAGTCAGTATACTCAAAATTTGTAGTCATGTATTAGGTTTATTATTCTTTTCTTCAGAAATGGATTTTTCTCTTTACCCATGTTTGAATTTAAAAGAATTGTTTATTACAAAGAGAACCACAAATACATTCTAAACCTTATATTTTTAAGTACACATTTTAACCAGTGAATTGGGGATAATAAATTGCCATTTTTTTGCCAGGGAAAAACAACAACATATTTTTCAGTCTTCAAATATAATTACATGTGCTCTGAGATGTTACCATGGCTCCATTTTTAATAAACAGCAATCATATTTCCTCCACAAAAATCAATTCTAGGAAATATTGATTCTTTCCTTGTCTCACTCCTCTCCCTCCCCCTGTATTTTTCTGTCTCAGAATTTTTTTTAACTTTGCCAGTATGATAATTTTTTAAAGCTCCTAATAAGCTTTAAACATCTTCAAAAACCACCCTTTAGTAATCATAAATATTTATGACCAAATTTAAATTTTACACTCCAAGGTATTTTCATTTGAAGGGAGATAGTATGACATAGTGGAAAAAATACGGACTTTGGAATGAGACAGGCTTGAGTTCAGATTCTAGTTCTGCCCCTCTTGTTATGTGCCCTTGAGCAGGTTATTTAACCTTTCTAAATATTAATTTCATTATTGTAAATGGGATAATAATGTACCCAGGAAGAGTGCATTTAAATTAGATAATTAGTATGATTGGTATGAAGTGCCTAGCCCTTTCTGGCCCACAGTAGATTCTTAAAAAAATACACACACATGTGGTAGAGAGAACTAGACCTTTAGTTTCCAGGAAAATATAAAGCACCACAGGGCATTTGTCATCCCCTGAGAGAAGGGTGTTTGGTCATCTCACATGTTATTCCTTCTCCTTGGAGAACTGTTTCCCTGCCCATCTGCCAGCCTTACTCCTATATCTTGGCTTATATGTCTCTTTCTCCAGGAAGCATTCCTAATTGGATTAAGTTTTTTTAGGTGTCTCTCCACATGTTCTCCTGACACGCTATAATTTATTACTTATTACTTATTATACTGTATTATCACTGCAACCTTATCTGTATCCTCCAGTGGACCGTAGACCCTGTAGGGTAGACACACAGAGATCCTCTGTGTCTTACTAACCATCGTTATCCTTAGCACCTAGCATAATGCCAACATGTAGTCAATAATTAATAAATATTTGTTGAGCAGGTGAACAAATGAATGGTGTTAAGCACTTAGGTATGATCATTTGATATTTTAAAAGTTTATATTTGATTAGCTTAAATTTTTAGCAAGATAGTACTTTAGAAGAATTTCCTTTGAACTGGTTAACATTTTCTCATAGAATGTGTTTAAGGTCACATTTGGGAACTTGTGTAAGTAATTTTCTTGGGTAGAAAATGTATAAAATACAAGTCTATTTTAGCAAAAGTAGATATATAAATATTTAAATATATTACTAAACCAGGTGTGGTGGCTCAAGCCTATAATCCCAATATTTTGGGAGGTCAAGTTGGGAGGACTACTTGAGCCCAGAAGTTCCAGACCAGCCTAGGCAACCTAGTGAGACCCTGTCTCTACAAAAAATATAAAATTAGCTGGATGTGGTGGTGCATGCCTGTAGTCCCAACTACTTGGGAGGCTGAAATGGGAGCATCGCTTGAGCCCGGGAGGTTGAGGCTGCAGTGAGCCATGATTGCACCACTGTACAATGAGACCCTTTCTCATATACGTATATATATACATGTATATGTACATGAATATATATGTATATACGTATATATATACATGTATATGTACACACACACACACACACACACACACACACACGCAGGCACAGTATTTTGAGATAGCGTTTTAAAAAATCAGCCTAAATATCTTTAACGTTGTTACTGGTAGTACTTAATTCTTGGTAAATCAAACATTTAATGTTTTCTACATTGCTTTTGATTATATTGTTTAGTGTCATTTTATGACTTTTTGCATTTGAAATTTGTATGACAGGATAGAATTGAATTTGAATGGGTTCTAATTTATTTGGTTATGGATAATACCTTTTTTATTACCTCATTAATGTATTCTGGAATTTAAAAACAATTTTTTTATAAACTACTTATATAAAGGAGTTAAAGTTCATATTTCAAAATTTACTATTATGTGTAGTGATTCTGAAGATGGGGAGAAGGAAAATGAAAAATCTAAAACTTCAGATTCTTCAAATGACGAATCTAGTTCAATAGAAGACAGTTCTTCCGATTCTGAATCAGAGTCAGAACCTGAAAGTGAATCTGAATCCAGAAGAGTCACTAAGGTAAGAGATTATACATTTGTTGTAATTGAAGGTAAATATTCTTATAGCAACTAAAATAGACAACACCATCCTCATCTACTCCTGTGATTTTATTTTTTCTAGATAAGCCTTTCCCTTATAACCCAACTCTGCAGAAATGCTAGAAACTTTAAAAAATCTCATCCCTTGCCACTGAAATCAAGGAACTCTTACGCATATGACCTTTTTTGTTCTTGGCTAGGTTGTGACAAGGGGGGGGGGGTTTGCTGAAGGGGAAGTGAAAGGAAGTCACAAAAATAGTATTGAGCAAAGAATTATAAGTGTACATACATCATAAGAAATTGAGACTATTCACTTTTTAAAAATATTGGGCATTTTGCATAATAGAGTGTGTTTTAAAGCTTTAATTCAAGAGTATACATTCTTTAGTTAGTAAGAATTTGCGTAGCCATTTATTTAAAAACAAATGGAACCACTTATATAATAAAATAATAATGCTTTTTGGTAATAACATTTTTAACACTGAATTTTGCCTGCTTAGCAGGAAAAAAATAAAGTATAAATTGCAAAAATATAGTTATTAATATAAAATGTATTCTATCTGATTTCAGGTCTAGTTAAAAGAATAAAAATATAGAATTCAGACCTAACGATAATTATCTTTTTGGTCTTTAATAATCACCCCCTTCCTATAAATGGACCATGTTCATGCTAGACTTCAAGTATAGCATTTTTATATATAACTGTGTTATTCTGTTTGTTGAAAATATGGCCAAACTCTGCCTTTGATTCAGTTCAATTTCTTCTTAATCCAATATTGTTTTCGTTTATTTGTTCTGTTAACTGGAATCTCTTCGATATGTTATCTGGGTAGGCAAGGATGAAAATTAATTTATTGAAGTAGACAATTGCCCTCCCCCATCCAGAGATTTATTGTTAAAGAATGTTTTAAAAATTGGCTAGTATTTGTCTTGCCTTATTTCACATTTTCTTGCATATATTAAAACCTATCTTAAACTTGAATTTATATTTAAAACTTGTGTCTGTATATAAAATAACCTAAGATTTTTATTTTTAAAAAATTCACATAAAATCTTAAGAGATTTTATGGTTTATTAATCTGGCCTCATATAAAAACTTATCACTTAGTGAGTCTGACGTACTCTCATTTCGTACTTACATCAAATTACCAGAAAGTTTAAAATGTTATTGAAAATAAAGAGAGTTACAAATCGACAGTAAATGCAACCCAGAGTAAGAAGTATTTTTTAAAAATGACAGAACAAGAAATCAGTGAGTGTCAAGTGGTGGAAGTTATTCTTAGGAAATTTTGTAACAGTTGAAAAATTATAGACTTCAGTGCCTCTGTAGTATTAGAAGCAGAGCTTTAGGATCCCATTAAAAAGCCACAGTGGTTGAACATCATGTTGTGTTGTACCCCTTCCTCCCCCTGAAAAAAACAAAAGAAGATAAAAACCACAGGGGCACTCCAGGTCAGTGATTCTGTTTGTTTCTTCTTTGTCAAAGACTTTCAGTGATCAGATTAAATCTCTTGATAGTTAAAAATATTTTCCTATAGAACGTCAGTATAAAAAACCTCAAAACTATTGCAGTGAACCAAGGCCTTTGAGAAATTCGGGTTTCACTCACATTGTTGTTAGTTTTGTGTTCATGTGTTTCCCTTAGGTGGCTTATTTTCTTTATATTAGAATGCCTTTTCCCATCTATAATAGGCATACAGAACTGTGGAGTTTTTTGCTTTAGTTTAGCCACTGGAATAAGTACTCTCCACCTTGGAGCTACCATAACTACTTATTTATTTCTGTTTCTTTCTGAATGATTTGGTGTATACCATGCAATTACAGAATATACCTATTTTCTAATAATAGGTGACTATAATTGTGGAAAAGTCCTCCTTGCACCAAGTGTTGTGGCTTCTGCCCTAAATTATGAGTAATGAAGGCAGATGGTGGGTACTTTACTTTAATTTAGCATGACAATATGTTAGTGCTGAAAATTCATATGCCTTATATCTGCAGCCTAACTAAATCTATATTTTTACTCTTTCTTTTCTTTTTTTTCATCCAGACAATGTGTTTTGAGGGCACTGAGCATGAAAATGCGACCTAGGAGTTACCTTGAATATATGGCTTTCAAAACAGTTAATTTTTATGGTAGTCCTATGAGATAAGCATAGTGTTCTACTTGTTGGGAGAGAATATCTTTGTTTCAGTTTCCTCATCTGTAAAGCAGACATGCTAGTACCTACCTTACTTCTTTCAAGTGTTATGTTAAAAATAAAATATGAAAGATCAATGTAACACACTATGTAACTATAAAACAACAGTTTTAACATTTTTTAAAATTCCATAAAAGATCAACATTATTGGAGAACATCAAATGCTAAAAGTAACCTAAATTTTTTGGTAACTCTTAAGTATCCTGCTCTTTTTTTTTTTCACTCGTTTTACACTATTCAAGTTGTAAGTCAACATTTAATTCTGTTCCCTTACCTACCGCCTCTGAGCTTAGCCACTTTCTTTAGAAGACAGCTGCCATCCACGGTCAGTGTTTCTGCTCTCTAACTCACAATCTCCATTTACCCTACTTTTCCTTTGAACACAGCTCTGTGTAAGACTCGCATCCACTTCCCCAAGGGTAACTCCTACTTCCTCTTGGTCTTGTTTTGTTAATAATCATCTGTCTCCTTTGCACCTTTAATCTCTTTCTCCATTCATTCCTTTTCTGCCAACTGTGGCATTCAGGTTTTTTCAGCATTTAAAGAGAGAGAGAGGGAGCATGGAGTGAAAAAAACAGAGTGTGTGTACATGAGTGAGAGTGAGTTTAGAAAAATATTCTACATATCCTCCATCTTGTACTTCTTAACCCAGTTATTTCCAACTCTATCCTACACATACTGCTCTCTGAAAAGGCAGCTATGATCCTTCCCCAAACCCAGTAGCCTTCTCTTAATCTTGATCTTTTTGTATGACTATTCCCCTACTACTTAAAAGTCTCTGCATCCCTTTTGTTCTTACTTTTTTGACCTTTCATTCTTTTGGTTGCTTCACTTTTTACACGCTTCTGACACCCAAGTGTGAATGTTGACCCCAAATTAGTACTTAGTACACATTAGTCTTATGAGATATTAATTGATGTGAATGAATTTTTCTTTAACCTTCTTTTTTCCCTCTAAATTTTTCCTGTTGTGAGACCTCATTCACTCCTATAGCTTCAGCTAAAACATTTATATTAATTACTTCCATGGTAACATCTTTCAGTCTTTACAGTAAGTTTCAGCTTTTCTTCCCAAATTCATACCAAATTTTTAGACCTCTCTGAGGCTACTGGTTTTCTAAACCTAATACAATCGAAAGACATGCTCTACCATTTGTCACCAGCATTCTTTTCATTCTCCCAGATCTGAAGCCCCAGAATTATCTCTGACTACTCTGTCATTCTGTATGTTTAGATAGTTACCAACTCCTATATGTTCTGTGCGTTATTTCTCATGTCTGTTTCTTCTTTCCCTACTGCCACTATTCTAGATTAGCTCTTCATTACCTGCATAGACCATTGCCATTGGTCATCCTCTGACCAATGCTTTCCCAACCCCAAGTCCTTCTGTACAACTGCCAGATGGATATTAAATTCACCTGTCCTGATGGCCCACTGCCATTTGAGTTCAGTAAACTCAGGCTAGCTTGCCCAAACCTACCTTGTCTTAACCCTACCCACCTTGTGTTCTTTCTTTCTTTCTTTTTTTTTTTTTTTTTTTTGAGACAGAGTCTTGCTCTGTCACCCAAGCTGGAATGCAGTGGCATGATCCCAGCTCTCTGCAGCTTCGACCTCCAAGTCTCAGGTGATCCTCCCACCTCAGCCTCCTGGGTAGCTGGGACTATAGGCATGCACTACCATGCTTGGCTAATTTTTTGTATTTTTAATAGAGAGGGGTTTCTCCATGTTGCCCAGGCTGGTCTCGACCTCCTGGGCTCAAGCGATCCACCCACCTCAGCCTCCCAAAGTGCTGGGATTACAGGCATGGGCAACCGTGCCCAGCCACACACACTAAATTCTAATCCCAGTGGAATATTTGTGGTTCTATTAACACTCTGTATTCTCTCCTATTTCTATGCCTTTGTTCTTTCTTTTTGCATCATTTACTACAGAAAATAAAAGCTAGGGAGAAAGTGGCCTCATATCACTGTGACCCTCCACTTCTCCTAGTTGGGAATGGCTGCAGGGAATGAAAAATGTTACTGATGATGGTGTATCACTCATGTGACTGGGATAATCAAAAGGGTGAGAACCACAGGTGGATTATTTATGTTCTTAAAATGCACCAGCATATTCACGAGGCACAAAACTATAGTCACACATTCAGGTGCCATGTTTGTTTGTTTGTGTTATTGATTGGAATATGTCCTCATTTGAGGTCAGATGTTGTCAGTAATGACCATAGAAAATTTCCTTGTTTTACTTATAATTATGTTGATTGATAAGCGTATTTTATGTGTAGGTGTTATTTTCTGAAATATATTTAATTGAGAAATATTTTTAGTATAGTCCTTTCAATGAAGTAATTCTTTTGTTCCAAATAACACCTATAACAAAATTACTTTTAGTAATTCCTTATTTTAAGTGATTTCACATACTTTACACAATGTAAAGGGAAAACTTTTTTTATATGAAACAGTGGAGAGAAAATTCAGTGATGTAGACCACATTGTGTCAGGAAGAGATTCACATTTATATCACTTTATCCTGTTTTTGACCAATATAATTAAGTTATATTCTGCTTGTAGTTAAAATTATGTGAACAGATGGTGAAAAAATTTATTTAAAATAATGCTTTTAAAGTTTCCAGGATTTTTATCCTTCATGAAACCTAGGCTTCAGTGTTCTTATAACTACCCAGTATATTAGAGTGCTCCTCCACACCATAGTTATTTCAGCTACGTTGTTAGTCCACTATTCGCACCTTATTCATGATGCAATATTCTAGTTATATCTGTAGTGTCTGTGTACTAATGGCTGAAGATTTAGATACTCTGTGATTAAAATGATAAAAACTTTAAATTATGATTGTAATTTATTGTGAGTAAATTTTTTGTATTTTCCTTATATGAACATTTTAATTACATAAACTATATAAAGCATAATAATCTACCAATGTGAAATAAATATAAAGTATTTAATGTACTTGCACTTAATAATACTTAATATTAAAAGCATTTCAGTATTTGAATTAAAACTAAGATTAAGGTACATACTAGCTATGAAGAAAATAGTACCAACTGTATATACCTAGCAGTGTTTGAGTTGCTCTTGTCAGTTGTTTTTATCTCAGGTTATATCTGTGTCTCAAAACTTTGCTAATTTCTTTTGGGAGGTGCAAAGAAACTGAGTGAATCTCTTAGGTGCTCTAACGATCAGTCACTAGGATTTGACTGGTGTCTGAATGTCAGTAAATGTTAAGATTTGCCTTAATAAAAGATTTTGGCAATAAAGATCTTTTATTTGAAAGATTCTTGGGGATAAAGTAAATTTGGCATGTGGTGTGAAATAAATCATGGATAAGAGTGAAAGGAACCATTTTTTGATTGGTTTTATGTTCTATTTGAAAAATAAGCAAGTTTTAGTTATGTTTTTACAACTATTTTTGTATGTTGCAATTATATAACTTTTATAAATATTGAAGAATATTGGGTTTTACTGTTATAATGCAAAGCCTTGCCTCTCAATTTATGTCTTTCCCAATTTCATTTATATTTTAAGTTCTCTAAAATAAAAATATTATTCAATTGCATTTGAGACCTTTGAAAGGAAGTGAATGCCATTAAGCAGGCTTTCTTATTGAAGTAGGCGTACTCTAATAGGAAAAGATCTGTTTTAGTGGGTTAGACTTCTTTTTAACTTATAAAGAAGTCTCAATTTACTAGCAGTGTACTTTTGTTTTAAAGCACAAGTTTAAGTGTTAGCCTCAGATTTTTAAAATCATATTTGTCAGTTAACTTGAAGGAAAAAAAGTCATTACATTATCTTTGGTTGATAATTCTAATTGAAAATATTTCATGCAAATATCTTGTCCTGTGAGGCTAGAAATTAGCTTTGACTTCTTGTTGATTTCAAAGCACAGTATGGCTTTGACAGACTTTACATACTGCTTATCCTATTTTATAGTTTCAAATTTCAAACCTCTTTACAATGGTTTCCTCTTAGAATGCATATTTGATGCTTGTCATGTCAGATCTTTTTTGCTATTTGCCTTTTTTTAAATCAGCATGAAAATGAACATGCATAATACATTAACAAATCTTTTCAGGTGTATTGTTACATATTTTTGTTTGTATTATTTGGAGGTTAATAAGTATTTCCAGGATCTTTTATTTATTATTTGAAATGAAATACATTAAATAGAAATCAGTTTTTTTGACCCTGTGACTTTGTATTGCATTTTGAAAATGTTGATGTGTTGAGGTGTATAATTGAATACCATAGAAACAAAATGGAGATTTGAGGATGATGAATTGATAACTAGGTATTTTTTGTGGTGAGATTCTAAGATCAGTTACTGTTGTCCTTATAAAAGTCTAATACAGTCACTCAGCTGTTAAAAGCCTAATCCTCTATTTAAAAAAATATACAAAAACAAATTGTCTATCTTTCTGCCTGATCTCTTCTCAAGTACTAACACAATGGAAACAGTGGGTGATCTGTCAATGTGTTTGGTTTGTCGATGATGGTTTTGTATAAATATTGGGAGGGTAAGAAATAAAATCGCACAGTAAAATATGATTTCATCTGCCTTTTCTCTGCAGCTCCATGGCTCATGCTGCGGTGTGAAATTCTCATTTTACACACTTTGCAGGCGGAGCACATGAATTATGCATTGAGCAAGAAAAATCTCCTGCCTCAAGTCCTATATGCATTTACCCAGGTTCTGTCTCTATTACCAAGATGAATTGCAAATGGAGAAATGTTTGATGGAATAGAGCTCTTAACTTCTTTGTTTAGAATTCAGAATTTTATTTTTATAGTAGATCCTTTAAGTATGAAAATGTTTTGAACTTACTACGGATTTTTTAAAATGAAAAATGAAATATAATATAAGAGGAATACCAAACACATCATGAAGCATTTTATAGCGTTGATTCAGAATGCAAGGGTTTTTCAATTCAGTAGAAATGACCATTATCTATTGCTAATGTTGTATTTCAGTCACTGGTTATTTGCTGTTCTCAGAAAGTCAATGAAATTCTGTCCTTTTGAAAGCCTTTTTTCTCTCTGTTCTAGGCTTCTAATAAGAGATTATGCCAATTTCACATGCAGCTCTGTTCTGTGTTATATGTGACCTGATATGTATTTAATAGATATTGTTACACACTCTTGGCTGTGAAGTAGAAAATAAGGTATAGACTTGCCTTCAGCTTTAACTTTACCTTGATTTGATAGGTTTCTAATTTTTCAGGTGGGGAGGTTACAGTTCCATAAAGACAGTCATGCACCATTGTAGCTTATAGGAAGCTACACCCATTGTGCTCAGCATAGCATTTTGATAAGTCACATGATGGTATGCTCTTTTTGTTATATGTTCTTTCTTCACAGGAATGATATTCTAGTTGAGACAGCATTTTCATTCTGCACTTGTTTTCATTTACTTGCAACTTTTAAATTTTAGCTTCAAATCTAACGTTTCTTCTATTTTTTTCACCAACTTAGACATTGTTTACTCATTTGAGAAATGGAGAGAGGGACAAATACTGTTTCATTTTTAAATAAGGAATGAAAATTAAAACTTAACTAGATGATGTGGAGTGTTCAGTGATAAAAATAATTACTTTGAAGAATAAAATTAGTGCCTTTTTAAGTGTATTAATAATGTATATTATTATGTGGTCCTTGAAGTTTCTGAGTATCAGGACAAGGGAAAAAACAAGTGAAATTTAAATTATTTTAAAATGTTACCTATGTATAATTTTATGTAATGCTTTTGTTCATGTATGTGCACTGTTGTAGGAGCTCTAACACTGTGTAAACTTTAAATAGTGATAAAATATATTTTGCTTTAGTGGTACCATCTCGTGGCTAGAGGAATACTTCAAAAATATTTATTAGCACATTAGCAATAAGCTATAGACTTTTGGTAGATTATAAGTTATTTGAAGGCAGGACTATATCTATCTTGGCTGTTATTTCCATTGCTTGGTGCAGAATCTAATATATATTTAAAATTCTATACATACCTATTGAATGAATGAATGATTAAATAAACAAAAACATTTTAGTAGAAACTTTAGTTTTGGTCTGTGATTGAGAAAATTTAATGTAAAAAATAGTGTAGATTAGAAAGATAAAATTTGACTCAATTATATTTAACGCCCTACTCTTTGTTGGCCTTTAGTTGTTTGTAATGCACTTAATACTGTTTTCTTTTTAAAAGATTTACAAATTTTTTCTGAATATCTAACCAAACTGTGAACAGTTCAGGCTTAGGGGCACTGTATTCTAGTTCATGGATATATACATTTTGTAAGTACAGTAGACCGAATAAGCAAATCTCTGCTGGGGGAAGCCCTAGTTATATGCAGATATGTTTTGAAATATTTATTGTCTCTACAAAACAGTAGATCAAATGAGTGAGTCCTTTCAACTCTAAAAAGAAAGAGCCTGGGAATGTCATTTATAGATTTTAATGAATATCTTTGGCAAAGAAGTTTGATACAACCCAGTATAGAAACATAAAATATCTAGTACAATGCCTGTCACAAACTATATCAGAAAAGGCTGACCTATCACAAGCTCATCAAAAATATCTGAGCTATGCATATGTTATTTCTTTTTCTTAAGTAAACCTGTTTAAAAGTTATTTTCAAGAATATTTGTGGACTTTCTACCAAAGAGCCACTTTACGTTTTTATGTTAGCAAGAAGTTGTCCGATTATAGAATAATTACATACCTTTAAATTTTGTTCTGACATTTATAATTTTTAAACACAAAATAGTTTAAGAGTTTGCATAGTGGGTAAGAAATACTATATGCTAATTGAGACAAATGTTGATTCAGGAAAACATTTTATATAACCATACAGAAGTTTAATTTGTTGGTACCACTAAGCAGAGGAAAAAAAAGTTTGTTTTGGAATATTAAGGACTACTCCACAGATTTTTAAAACAGAATGTGTGATAAATGAAATATTTGTTATTTTATAGGAGAAAGAAAAGAAAACAAAGCAAGATAGAACTCCTCTTACCAAAGATGTTTCACTTCTAGATCTGGATGATTGTAAGTATTGTAATTTAAAATATTTCTTCTGTGTTTAGTAGGAGTATTTTTTATTTTTATAGTACCTTTCATTTACATGTCCCAAAATATATCAATATTTATTGTGAAAGACTTATAGATGAATAAGGCAAGAAAGTTTTGGAAATCAGTGGTATTTGTTTCTCTCATCTATTCAGCATATCACTTCATTATCACATGAACAAATATAGATGGCCAAATACAAGTACAAAAAATTCATTTTAAAATCTTTTGCTTTAGTAATTTATACTTGTTTGCTAAATAGTCATCCATATCTTATAACTTCTACATTGTGAAATGTGGATTATGGGGATTGACACATGTAACTTAAGGAGGTAGAGGATTAAGGAATGTAAATCAAAATGGAAAGGACATCACCATCTTCCACTTGGCACAATTTCAGTAGGAATGGAAATGGGTTACAAAGCCTTTGGAGGCCAGTTTGGCTCTACCTCTCAGTCTTTTAACTGCAAAAAATATTTGTCCCAGCAAATCTAAGAATTCAGAATCCTACAAATATATTCACCCAAGTGTACAAAGATATATGTATTTACCACCTCCCCTTAAATCCTCCTGCATAGTGAGAGAGAGATAGTGGTACTTTGTTGCACTAGGAGAAGAGTAACAAGAAGTGAGATTTCATGAATATTAAACTACTATCATTTTTGATAGAGTTTTTCTATGCTGAGAGTGAGTTATGTTTTAGGTTATCTCATTCTGTCATAGATCTGTTCTGTTTATACTGTTACCTGCCCTGTCCCCAGTAGCCATGGCATATACTTAATATAGAGAAATTAAAATATATAATACAGAGAAAAAACAGAGAAACTAAAAATAAAATTGGAGTTAAATTTGAATCATGTTTTACATATTGGCTAAGATTTTGAGGTTTGGTATCATCCAGTGTTGCTAAGATTTGGAGAAACAGATGTACATGTTTTTGATAGGAATATAAATAGGTACAGCTCTTTGGAGTCATTTTAGCAATATCTATCAAAACTTAAATTGCACATACCCTTTCACCTAGCAGTTCTTCCCCGCCCCCCGAGACGGAATCTCACTTTGTTGCCCAGGCTGGAGTGTAGTGGCACTACCTCGGCTCACTGCAACCTCTGCCTTCTGGGTTCAAGCAATTCTCCTGCCTCAGCCTCCTGAGTAGCTGGGACTACAGCTGCGTTCCATCACACCCAGCTAATTTTTTGTATTTTTTTTTTAGTAGAGACGGGTTTCACTGTGTTAGCCAGGGTGGTCTTGATTTCCTGACCTCGTGATCCATCCACCTCGGCCTCCCAAAGTGCTGGGATTACAGGTGTGAGCCACCACGCCCCACTGACCTAGCAGTTCTTTTCCAGAAATTTATCCTACTGATAAACTACTGATAAAATCAGATGTTATTTATTTCTTGTTTTAAACCCTTGAATTTAATGGCTTAATTTTGCATTTAGATGAAAGCCCATACTCCTTTCCCAGGTTTCTCAGACTGTAGATGATCTGATCCCTGTCTTCTTTTTATCCACATTTCATCCTACTGTGTTTTTATGCATTTGTCACACATACCAGGCTCATTTCTGCCAAGGGCCTTTCTACTGCTGTTACCCTGCTGAGAACAATTCCCCCAGATTTTCTGTTGGCAGACCGATCCTTACTTCCCCAACTCAGAAGTCACCTACTCTTACACACTGTCGTAGTCCCTTTGAGCTGGCATAACAGAATACCTTAGACTGGGTAATTTATAAACAGCAGAAATTAATTGTTCGTAGTTCTGGAGGCTGGGAAGTCCAAGATCAAGGTGCCAGCGTATTTGATGATTGGTGAGGGCTAGCTCTGCTTCAGAGATAGTGACTTCTGTTTCCTCATGTGACAGAAGGAGGAAACACCATCCCTCATACCACTTTTATAAGGGCAATAATCCCATTCATGAGGGTAGAACCCCTATAACCTAATTACCTACTAAAGGCCCCACCATAGTCTGGATTAGGTTTCAACACGAATTTTGGAGGGACATAAATGTTCAGACCATAGCACAAACCTTCTTGTTATTCTTGTTATTCTTGTCATTCTTGTCTTCATGGCATTTTTCACTATCTGAAATTACCTTAAAATTTTGGTACTTGATTATTGTCTCTTTCTCCCAACTAAGATGTAAGTTCCATGAGGACAGGGTCTCTGTCTGTGTTGATCACTGCTATTCCTAGTGTACAGAGTGGCTCCTGGCAGTTAGTGGGCACCCAGTAAATATTGCTTGAATTAATAAAACATATAAAGGCATATACAAAAATTTCATTGCAGCATTGTTCAGTGGTTAGCTCTGGCCTCCTTGTGATGTAGGACTAGCCTGGGAACAGACAAGAATAAGACTTTCATTTTATATTTTGTATCTTTCTGTGACATTTGAATATCTTACATATGTTTGTTTGTAACCTTCATAATTTACAAAGTTTAAAATTGTAAAAGAATAACAGTAAAGTACATTTAAAAAGGAACTAAGAGTAAATGTTACAAGGTAGTAGAGTGTACTAATTACAACTTTTTCTTCTTATATTCAACTCTGGATTTCCTGGCAACTACAGTAAAAAAAAGAAAAACCTATAAAATGACATAATTGTTATAGTTCCATTCTATAAAAAAAGTATATTTTTATATGTTGAGACACAAGCTTTTTTAAAAAATCAAGTTTTTAAGAATTGAAATGAAAGTTTTTTTGAATTTTAAGGGAACTTTGATCCCAACCTACATTTTTTAACTCAATATAGGATATAGTGTTTCTGTTTTTAATACCCAAGTGCTATTTCTTTAAAAATCTTCCATAGTCCTGCTTTTGTCAGAAACGACACTTGAAACTCTCTTGTTAACAAGTCAGTTCAGCCTGTGTTTTCTGGATTGTCTGCTAAGTGCAAGGTACTTTAGTAGGTGCTGTAATAGATAAATAGAATTTAGTCATTCCCTTCCAAAAACTAAAATCTAGTAGAGACACAGATAACAGGACAAATAACTATTGCATACGAGAGAAAATAGAGATGCAAAGTATAGTGAAGAAACAGAGAGGGAGATGAAAACCCCTCTTCAGGGTTTTCATTAACCCCAAATTAAAAAACTACAAAAACCTTGTGAAGGAACCATGATCTGAGCTTAGAGATAAAGACAAGCAGAGTGCCAACTTCACTGTATGCCTCCTATTAGCCTACAGTGGTTCTCCATTGCCCATGGCATGCAGTTTGTTGCTCAGATACTAAAATGTTACTCTCCAGTGGCTTTAGTTCTCAACTGTGAGAATTAGATTAATCTTGAAAGAAGGCCAGACACATTCCCTGTTTTTTATCTAAGAGGCACATCATAATCCACACAGGTTGTTTGCTAGGTACACAGTGCATATCAGGAAGACTGCAAGTACTGAATTTCTTCATTTCTTCATTCAGGAAATGTGAATTTAATACTTGCTATGATTTTTATAATCTGCTACATACTGGAGATTCTAAATGAATAAAATATTGTCCCTACCCAAGGAACTCTCAAAGTGTAATGGGAAAAACAGATAAATTGGCAATTAGATTGCCACATTATAGATGAAATGAGGAGAAATGCACAAAATACTGTTCAGTATCAAGGTTCCTAATCCACCTAGCAGTATCAAAATTTAACTTTTGAGTTGAGTTTAAGAAAGCATCAGTTGGCCAGGCCTGGTGGCTCACACTTGTAATACCAGCACTTTGGGAGGCCGAGGCGGGCAGATCACCTGAGGCCAAGAGATTGATACCAGCCTGGCCAACATGGTGAAACCCTGTCTCTACTAAAAATAGAAAAATTAGCCAGGCGTGGTGGTGCACACCTGTAATCCCAGTTACTCGGGAGGCTGCAGCAGGAGAATTGCTTAAACCTGGGAGGCGGAGGTTCCAGTGAGCCAAGATCGCACCACTGCACTCCAGCCTGGGTGACAGAGTGATATTCCACTACGAAAATAGAAAAAAGAAAGAAAAAAAGCATCAGTCAAGCTGCTGGAGGCATGAGGGGAGGGTATACTAGGCAGAATAAAGTTATGGAGGAGGAAAAGAGCTTGCTACTACCAGAAATAATGATTGTCTCTAAGGCAGCAACCCTAGCAGTAGACTGACTCTACTACAAAACAATTTGGTTATTTCTCTTACTATTTCTCTATTATATCTGTTGAGGGTATGTTATCATGAGCACAGGTATTAGTCCTATGCTTTTAATCGGTTTAGTAGTTTCTTTGTGTCTCATTTTATTCATTTGTAATTTTTTTTAAAGACTATTAAACTTCCACAGTTTCTTTAGATCATTAAGTTATATGACTCTCTTTCATGGGGGTCAGTTCATAATACATGAGAAAACATTTGTTCTAGGATAATATATGACCTAACAGTCTTTTGTTAGACTTAGAGATATCAATATGCTTTCTATGTTTCAGGCATATTTTATATTCCTGGAAATTAAACAATATATTTTAGGACCCCATACCATGTGCTCTCAGTAGGACGATCATAAATCAGTGATCATATTCTAGTGTTCTTTTATAGGAAATGTAAACCTATGTCATTACATTGTTAGTACAACTGACAGTGAAATATTAAAAAAATCTCTGTCAGCCAACAATAATCATACTTCAAATAAGCCTTATGATATGTGATATCACATTGTTGAGTGAATTTTGGTCAAGGCAGTAGAGTGGAGTCACTAAGAGGACAGTGGAGCAAGCTGTCTGAGTTTCAATCCCAGCTCTGTTACTCACTAGCTGTGACATCTTGGGCAATTTACTTAACCTCTCCATGCTTTAGCTGCTTTGTCTATAAAATTGGGATGGTACAAATACTTTTGGGAGTCATTTAATTCTCAAAGGATGAAATGAGTTGATATACGTAAAAGCATTTAGAACTGTGCCTGACACATGATAGGCATTACTGGGGTTAGTGATGATGCTCGTACTGATGATGCCAATGATGCAGATGATGCAGCAAATTACAAATTAAATAACAACATATTAAGCCATTATGTATTCAGTTTTTCTTATTCTTAAATCTTAAGGCAAAGCTTTGATCAGAAGAAGAATTGAATAATTACTGTATTAGATCTACTTTTAGAAAAGAAAAAAAGTTTTATAGAAAGTTTTTAAAATAAAAAGAAGAAAATAAAATTAACCTGTAATCCAAACACCCCATGTCAACATTCTGACATATCAGTTTAGATTCTCTTCATATGCAAATCCCCCCTTCCAAATTGGATTCTACTGAGAAACTGTTTTATCACTTGCTTTTTCCTCTGCTTAAAGTACATGTTCTTAGTTGGTGTGGTGGCTCATGTCTATAATCTAGCACTTTGGAGGCCAAGGCGGGAGGATTGCTTAAGCCCCAGGAGGTCAAGGCTGTAGTGAGCTGCAATTGTGCCATCGCACTCCAGCCTGAGTGACAGAGCAAGACCCTATTTCCAAAAACAAAACAAAACCTATGTTCTTTATAACTGTATGGTTGTCCTTTATCCTGTTAGAACAAATTCTGTTTAACAGATTTACTATTGTTGGGAATTTAGCTGTTTTCCATTTTTTGCTATCATAATTAGTGAAGTAACATTCATCATTGTAAATATATTTTTCAATATCTCTGTAACTGTTTCCTTAAGATAAATTTCCAGAAGTAGTATTGCTGGAACAAAGACTTTGAAGAATTTGTTTGTCCAAAATTGCCTTTTAGGCTTGGCATGGTGGCTCATGCCTGTAATCCCAGCTACTTGGGAGGCTGAGACAGGAGGATTGCTTGAAGCTGGGAGTTCGAGACCAGCCTGGACAACAAAGTGAGACTCCTGTCTCTACAAAAAGATAGAAAAATTAGCGGGGCATGGTGGCATACACCTGTAATACTAGCTACTCAGGAGGCTCAGGCGGGAGGATTGCTTGAGTCCAGAAATTCAAGGCTGCACTGAGCTGTGATTATGCCACTCCACTCCAGCCTGGGTGACAGAGAAACTCCTTCTCAAAAATAAGTAAATAAAATTGCCTTTCAGAAAGCTTGTACCAGCTTACACAGTATTAATATGAGGGTGCTATATTCCTTGTACCTTCACCAATGCTAGATTTTGTATTTTAAAATTACCTTTTCTAATTTGCCAGGTGGGCATGATATTTCATTTTAACTTGTATGCTGTGACATTTTTTTAAAAACCCCATAGAGTCACTTTGTTTTTACACATTACTAATTAAATACTTCAGCACAGTCACCTAGCCTCAGAATTCACTTTAGGGTAAGCTTTCAATGCCAACTTTCATCTTGCCGTACCTGCAAACAGATGCATAATCATCTCTTTAATACCAGAGCACACATCTTCTGAAATTATATTAAAACCCATCCTTTTTTAAAAAACAGCAGAACTTGCTTGTGGTGTGAAGTTTCTTCTCTTGTCTCTTGATGGTATTTAGCCAAGCCACAGTTGAAATCAGAGGCCGTTTCTTATTCAGTTTTTTATTCATTACATGGGCATTCTAATATTTTGAAAGGACGGATGGTGGACGGGTGGGTAGATAGATGTACAAAGGAATGAATAAACATGCATTTAGAACTTACCTGAAAAGTTACGTGTTGCATGGGAAGGCGACATATTACGATTCAAGTTAGAAGAAGCAGTTTCTAATTCTATAGTGGTTCTACCATTCACTTTTTATGACCTTGTCAATATTAATCTCCCTGTGGCTCAGTTTCCAGTGTCTTCAATATTAAATGCTCTTTTTAAGCCTTCTCATTGCCATTGGCTTACTTTAGTCTTTTTCACTTCATTCCTAAACTATTGTAAATTCTTCCCTACTCCCAACCCTGCCTTCAGTCTGTGCATTGTACTGCCATCTGATTAACCATCCTGCAGGACCATATTCATTGTCATTCCTCTGTTTGATCGATTTTTGACTGTTCCCCTTGGTCTATAGGATAAATCCAGTCCCCTTAGTTTTTCAATTTCCTACCTCCCAGCCTTTGTTTATAGCATTCTGTTATCCAACAATTAACTGGCTTCTTTCTTTCCTCTTATTCAAATCTCACCCTTACTTAAAAATTGGACTTCATTCCCTCCTGTTCATGAAGCCTCCTCTTCCACTCCTCCAGTGATCCTTGTTTTCCCCCTGACTCTGTGACACTTGCTAAACTGTACAGGGGTTTTCAGTGTGGGTCTAAGGAAGCCTGGGGATTTGAAGCTGTGCTTCAGCCGTACTAAGTGAGCGTAGGGAAGACCAAGAGCTCCACTCCCTCCCCATCCAACCTCCAGGCTGCTTTCTCTATTATATATGTTGAGATTTTGTTTAGTGTTTCCTTTGAAATTTTTCTTCTTTGGCCGTATCATTTACGGACTGTATTGTTACTTTTTTTTTTTGTCAAATACATGTATCTCTTTTTCTTAATTAGGTTTTGTTACTTGAGGATCTTGAACTTTTTTGTCTCTCACTTGCTACCTTGCAGAATAAATATTTGTTGTTAACTTTATGGATTAATATTTGTTCTGCCTTGTTCACTGGATATTGTGAGACTAAAATGAGAAAAAGATGCTTTGAAAAGTAATGTCACAGCTGGGTGTCATGGCACACGCCTGTAATCCCAGCAGTTTGGGAGGCCAAGGTAGGAAGATTGCCTGAGCCTAGGAGTTAGCGACCAGCCTGGGCAACATGGGGAGACCCCATCTCTAAAAAAAAAAAAAAAAAAAAGGCTGGGTATGGTGGCATGCACTTACTCAGGAGGCTGAGATTGCTTGGGCCCAGGAAGGGATTGCACCGCTTTACTCCAGCCTGGGCAACAGAGCAAGACCCTATCTCCAAAAATAAAAATAAAAAAGAAATGTCAAATTAACTAAATGTTATTCCCTTTAGGATATTATCTTGGAATGAGAATTTTTTGGAAGCTAAAACTTGACCACATTGTAATGTATTTTATTCAAATGGTTTAGAAACACCAAAAATTAATGTTATTGTCTGTTCACACAGACTAGCAGAAATGCAAACATGTAAAGACACAAATTTGTATTACATGAGAAGTACAGTTATAGAAGTTTGTCCAAGTATATCTGTGGAACAAAGAAGGCACATATAAGCTGTTTGCAGGTGAGCCAGAGAGTGTTTTCCTTTTAAAGGGTAGCTTGCTAGATCGAAGTTGCAAGACGAGCAAGGCAGAGAAGTAGGCAAACAGAGTAGAATATAAAAGGCTCCAAGACATAGACCAAGATCTTGGGAACTATTATCCCATAGAGCTAGCGCATAACAGTGCTGAAATTGGAGATAAGCTGGACCTGAATAGTCCAGTATGGCGGACACAAGCCACATGTAATTACTTAAATTATGCAAAGTTTAAAATGCATTTATTTAGTCATACTAGCCACATATCAAGAGTATGTTAGGCATATGTGGCTAGTGTCCACTTTATCAAATGTAGAACATTTCCATTATCGTAGGAAGTGCTGTTTGGGCTGGGGCAGACCATAGAGGACTTTGTGAACTTAATTGAGGAGTTGGGCTTTTATCTTGTAGGCAGTTATGAGCCTTTGAAGAGTCTTAAGCAGGGGAGTAACATCACCAGACTTGCATTTTTAGAAGATTTCCAAACTTACAGGTATCAGTTCTCAAGTATATAGCAGTTTTAGAATCAGTCAAACATTTCTATCTAGCACATAGCTTTTGCTGAAAAAGTATAATTACAAGGGAATTAGGTAGCCTGATTAGAGTGGAGAATAAAATAGATATAGGATTTGAACATCTTTCAAGACTTCTAATTCCACTGCAGCATTCTCTTGGAAGCGGTTGTTATGATAGTCTGGAAAAAAAATGTTTCTTTACTTTTTTAGGGAGATTACTGGGTGATAAATGTTAGTGATAATGTTATGTGATAAAAATTTTCACAAACTATTACTCAAGATATTTATATCCTTATTTTGTTATAGGATTTGCCATTATGTTTTGAAAGCTAAGACTAATAACTGCCATGACTTGATAATAAGTTGACTAAATCAAGATGTTAAATAGAATTGTCATACATTTATTAATCAAAGTAATTTAATTAGATTTACTAACAAAATAAAAATGTTGCTTTTAATAATTTGAATTAAACGTTCACGCACATTTACTAATTTGGGCCTTTTCTTACAGTTAACCCAGTATCCACTCCAGTTGCACTTCCCACACCAGCTCTTTCTCCAAGTTTGATGGCTGATCTTGAAGGTTTAAACTTGTCAACTTCCTCTTCAGTCATCAGTGTAAGTTATTTTTAAAATCCACCAGCTCGGTTTTCTTATGTTGCCATTGTATCTTTTTTATTAAAATGTAAATACTTGAAGTGGATTCTTAGTTTTGAACAGATTCTTCTCTAAGAACAAGCCCAATTTAGCTAAGACCTTTTAATTTTTTAAATAATTTACTCAAACCATTATCTTCTCAATATTTTTCCCTTGTTGTCCACACTTAATTATCATCTGTATGTTTTTCTCTGGTATTGTTATATATCTGTAACATACAAAGGTTCTTCACCACATTGACGCAGTACATATACCTGAACTGTGCCACAAAAAGTTGTCTACATTAACAGACTTTCATTTCCGTAATCGTTTTATTCCTACCACACTATTTTTTCATAGACTTAAAAATTCATGACTGTTTTTATTTAAAAGTTCAAGATTTTTTTTTCTGTCTTATTTTTGTACATTTATTTACATGTGTTGGTGTCTTTAAAATTATTCTTTAATGTTATTTATAGAATGTGATGTGAAGTGAGGCTAGAACCTACCTGTCACAAAATAATGCAAAAACCGTCAACATATCATGGTATTTGAAGCTGCAACAACTGTTTATTGTGTTAGCATATTATATCCACTAACTTTTCACTGTAAATCAAGCACGCTGCCTAAGATGTATAATCTGTTGATATGCTTGACCTCCTGTTAATTTGTTGTCAGAAATCTGGCAGACTAAGAGACAGAATAGTAAGCTTTGATGGGCATAGGTAGCTTCAATAGATCTGGTTCTCAGGGCTAGCAGGGTACTACATGGCATATAACTGATCATCTGAGCTGCCTGGGAGCATAGAGCTGCTTCTGCCAAAAGTGGGAGAAAAGAAGTGTTTAATTCTTGTGTGTTATTATGGAAAAAATTCCTCCTTTAAAGCAAATATGCTATCAGGGCTATGCAATGAAATACTAAAAAAAGCTATCTGCATTTCTGTTCAACATTGGTCACCTCGCTCAGAAAGTACAGGTGAAAAGTTTTAAGCTACAATGTTCTCCTTAAGCATAGAATGAGATTATCTCTTAACCACCCAGAAATGAGTAAGAATGGTATTTGTGATTTTAATTTGCCCTTGTTTCTAAAAGGAAAAGGCACATTAAAAGATATGAGGGAGAAGCATTGAAAATAAGCAGTTAAGTCTTTTATTTATTCAGGTAATAAATATTTATTGAGCATTTGTGGTAGGCTCTAAAGAAAAAGTGTTAATCAAAAAATCAATAGTGAAGCAGTTAGTTCCTTGAATGGAACAGGAGGTCCCTAAAACCTTGGTTGGCAGTAAGGTAGTGAATAAATAATAACTTGGGCCCTGATATCAGATGTCCAGGGTGCAAACCCCTGCTTTGCCACTTAATAGCTATGTGACTGTGGGCAAATTGGTACTTTTACACCTCATTTTCCTATGAGAATACTATCTACCGCATAGGATTGTTATGAGATTAATGAAATAATATATGCAAAGCTCTTAGAACAGTGACTGACACATTGTCATTACTCAGTAAATATTAACGAATATTCTCCAAAGTGATACGATACGTGATAATGGACTCTGAGTGTAGACTCTTCTACTTTATTAATAATAAGAAGAAAGCAGTTGAGATTAGAAAAGCTTGTAGTAAATTTTCATTCATCACAAAGTAATTGACAGACTCACCCTTTTATACTAAGGAAAGTATTTATTGAGATGGTCTCTTCAAAGGAAAGAAAAGCACTCCATCTAAAGTTGGGCAAAAAATGACCGCCAGTTGACACGGCTGAGTGAAGCAGGACCACAACACTCACTCCCCAAAAGCTAACAAAATGATCAAACAAGTAGCGCTAAAAAGAATGACAACCAGAAGTTCACCAGCAACCATAAAATATGGACAGGAATAGAACTTTAAACAAAGAAAATGCTAGAACTCTGAAAAATGGAACTTGTAGAAATAAACTGAATATTCTACTGCAGAATGGCATGGCTCCCAATAGCACATCCAGCCCTCAGAACAGTACTGAGAAAAGAAGATGAATCAACCAGAGTTTAAGCTTCCTCATTATGTGTCTGAATTTGGAAAGAAGTGGACAGAAGACATCAGAGGAGAATAAAGAAAACCCCTCAAGAATTACAACTCCCATATAATGCTGTGAGATCTCAACAAGTCTAGGAGCTTTTTTGGATCCTGAAATGAAGTTCATAGATGATAGAGTACATCTATAATTTTAAAGTCGACATGTTGTCCTAGTCGAATAGAAAAAATAAAAGTAATGTATAATAAACTAATATTTTCAATGATATGTAACTGTTTGACCATGACTACACTAGAAGTAGTTAAATGATGCTGGCACTCGTATATAGAACTCATGAATGTGAGAACTATATGTGCAGATTGATATAGGTGTGTTATTCGGCAACGCAAATGCTACGGGTTGTGGTATTTCCATCAGTGACTTAATTTTCCAAACACTGAACAGTTTTTCTGCACCAAAGTAGTTGCATCCCTGGAAAATTGAGCCTGTTAAAATCTTGCCAAAGAAAAAAAAAACTTCGTATTTTATATGAAATGTTCTAGGATTGAGTAATTTTAAGCACGTTGTCCAACGTGTTTAACGTGTCTAATGAGACAGTTGAATGTTAATAGTTTCATTTTCTCATAGTAGGAAACAGAGCTTTTGTGAGGGACATGGCACAGTCTGTATCATCAGGATCTGCCCTATTCATTACTACGAACATCTAGCATTCCTGGCCTTCACTTCTTAAAGCTAGTGGCATCCTTTACTGTCCCTCCCTCCAGTCGTGTTCTAGTTGTAAACGTCAAAGCATTATGTAGCAGTGAAAACCACAGGCTCTTGATTCAGACCACCTGTGTTCAAATCAGAGTTCTGCACTTTACAAATTAGAGACTTCGGGCAAGCCAGTTTACCTCCCAGTGCCTCCATTATTTTCATCTGTAAAATGATCATGCTACCTACCTCATAGGATTGTTGTTGGTATTAAATGATTAACAAACATGAAATGTTTATGACAGTACCTGATATGTACTAATAACTAAATATTTCCTGTTATCATTTTCGTTACACGTACATCATTAGTGCAGCTTTATAAAGGAAATGAAGTGTGACCCAAGAAAACTGTGTTTTCTTCTTACTATCAAGGCTGTACATAGATATGCTGAAACATGAAAATTACTATGGATTCTACTTTAAAGAAAAAAGAGTGGGGATACTGCTGATTGTTGAAACCAAGGAAAGGGTGATTCAAAGTAATAGAATCAGTAGCTATAAAAATTGTGATCATGTGATTGAGTATAAATGATAAAAATAAGAAACCAAAACTAGAAGGTGGGGAAAGATGACAGGATGCATGGTAATTATTTTTTCGATGTAGGTGGGAAAACACTCCGTAATATGCAAAATTGAAACCGCTTTTGTTTTTGTTTTTAATGAAATGCAAACCTCTTAATGATTTGTATATACTCAAAGAACATCTATCTGATGTTTTGTAGGGTTTTTTATTTTTTGGTTTTAATTCCATTTCTTTTTCTTCAAAGTAAGAGTATAGTCCCATTCTAAGGGATAATTTGTCTCTTTCTCTGTGTATCTGTCAATGGTTACAGAAATGTCATGTTCACCATGGTTAACAGTTACTTTACATGGAATGGTTTCAGAATGACTTGTTGATTGTTTTGGTACTTTTCTGTAATGTTTAAATGTTTTATAATAATATAATGATAACTTTTAAAAACAAATTATTACTATAAAAATGAGCAAAAGGACAAGAACTGGAAAAATTAATTTATGGTATAACAAATCAGAATAGTGCTTACTCGTAGGAGAATTAGTGCTTATAAGGAAATACAAGAGTAGCTTCTGGGGTGCTGATAATGTTCTGTCTTTTGATCTGGGGGCTGTTACATGGGTGTATTCAGTTTATGAAAAATATCATTGAGCTTTGCACTTAAGATATGTGTACTTTATGTATATTCTACTTCAATAAAATATTTTTAAAAGTGGACAAATGATATAAACACATTATTCATAGAGGAGGAAATATAGATGATAATATGCAAAAAAGGTTCAGTGGTAGTAATGAAAAAATGTAGAATTAAAGAACCATCTTGCCTGTAACATTAGCAAAAATTACAAAAACCAACATCTTTTGTTGCTGAGGTATGCAATGAAGCAGGCATTATACACTGCTCCACTGGTAAAAGTATAAATTATGACATCATTCTGGATGGCAGTTGGGCCATCTGTATAAAAAGCCATCAAAATATGTGTACCTTTTGACCAGGTAATCTCATGTCTAGATTCTTCTTCTAAGGAAATAATTAGAATTACACAGATTTATGTGCATGGTTGTTCAAACCTAAATGTCTAGTGATAGTAGTGACGGTTACAAAAAGTATGCAAAAACAATCTAAGGAATTTTGTACAATTAAGATGTTTTTATTACATATTTTAATAAGATAAAATATGGTATAATGTAAGGTGGAAAAAAGGATACAAAATGTTATATATATAATCTAAATTTTGTAAAATTGTACAATTGTACTGTTTTCAAATACAGGGAAATTGAAAGAGTAGAAGAAACTGCATCATAATTTTAACAGCTTTTCTGAATGATGAGATTATGGATGTTTTATATTTAATTTTCTTCTGCATATTTTTTAATATTTTCCAGATTTTCTCTAATCAAGATGTAATACATCTATTACCCAAAAAGCAATACTTGTAAAATAGAAATGGAAAGCACATATATGAATGACGAGGATTCCTTTTTATTTGTTTGGGTCTTTTTCCTTTCCTTTTCCTTTTCCTCTTCCTTTTCTCTTTCTTTTTCTTTTCTCTTCTTTTCTTTTTTGTTTTTTTTTTTTTGACAGGGTCTGGTTCTGTCGCCCAGGTTGGAGTACATTGGTGTGATCTTGGCTCACTGCAACCTCTGCTTCCTGGGTTCAAGCCATCCTTCTACCTCAGCCTCCTGAGTAGCTGGGACTACAGCCACCTGCCACCACACCCTAATTTTTATATTTTTGTTGGTAGATATGGCTAATTTGTTGGCTAATTTTTTAATTTTTGTTGGTAGAGCTAGGGTTTCACCATGTTGCCCAGGCTGGTCTCAAAATCCTGGGCTCAAGTGAGCCACCACACTCAACCAGATTCCTTTTTATTGACCCATCTGATATCTGTCTTTCTAGATCACCACTACTAATTAATTGGGTGATATTGAGCAAATCACTTGGTTTTTTTCAACTATGAAATGATAGCAAGGCAGATTTCCATGTTTCCTTTTAACTCTGATATTCTATGTGTGTATGAACCTAAGATGGAATTTCAAATTAATGAAAATAATTTCACTGGGATAATTTGAATAAGTTTGTTAAAATAAAGAGATGAAACTTTTTTAGTTTATATGATGACTTTCTAGTCCATCTATAATTTTTATTTATTCTAGTAAATGTTATTTGTTTTCCTTATGTATATTAGATTTTTTCAATTAACAAAATATTTACAGTGAAACCCAAAGAACAATTGCTTTTTCACAGCAAATATTTTTCTAATTAAAAAAGTCACCATTTGTTCCTATCCTTTTAATTATATATTCAGAACACAGAGACTTTAAAAAATAATGCCTGACAAACATTATCATCATTATAAGGAAAGGCTTTAGTTTTTTAAACTCTATAATAAATATTATTTATAAGCACAGCATGTTTTAGTCTTGCCAGAGACTGGCCATTGGCCAACAGATAGCGCTGTTGAGGGAACATTTTAGTTCCTGCTGTAGTATCTGAGTGAACAAACCGGTTAACTTAGTAAATTTTTTTTTAATGGATTATTATTTGGTCCTGAGTTTAAATCAAGACCTGCAAACACATAAACATCAATCCTTAAAATGTATGCTTCTTGCAGGGATGAAAAAAGAATAGGGGGAAAAAAGACAATTTTGTGTGTAAGAATAAATGTGAAATAAGAATAACTTGTTCACCTCTGGTATTAGAAATGTTGAGTGAAACTTTGATCTGTTGTGCTTTAAATTACTTTGTATATTTGGGTCACAAAAATTTTAAGTGAATAAAACAGTTAAAGTTAACTATTTTAGTGTATGTTCTGCTTTAACTGGTAAACATCAACATGAAACCTTGACTCATCCTTTGCGTTTTTTGTTTCTTCTCAAACTAGTTGTGTAAGAAAGTATATTTATTTACTCACTATTTAAGATTATGTTTTTATGGAAAAATCAGAGTCTGACCTTCCTAGGTTAATAGGTTCTCAAGGTGGCCGGGCGCGGTGGCTCACACCTGTAATCCCAACACTTTGGGAGGCCGAGGCAGGTGGGTCAACTGAGGTCAGGAGTTCAAGACCAGCCTGGCTAACATGGTGAAACCCCGTTTCTACTAAAAATACAAAAAATTAGCCTGGGGTGGTGGCGTGTGCCTGTAATCCCAGCTACTTGGGAGGCTGAGACAGGAGAATTGCTTAAACCCGGAAGGCGGAGGTTGCAGTGAGCCAAGATCGCGCCACTGCACTCCAGCTTGGGCAACAAGAGCGAAACTCCGTCAAAAAAAAAAAAAGGGTTCCCAAGGCAATCCCCAAATGTCATAATACCATAATGGAGATATACTGTCTGTGATTCTTTAACACCTAATAACAAGTCAGAGGTTTTCTGTGGAAATACACTTTTAGAGTTCCACCTTAAAATGCTAAGAACTCATTTAGAAAGACAGAGTGACATTTGTGAAATGCATTGAATCTGGAGCCCAAAGACCTGGTTTTCACCCTTGCCTGAGCTGTGTTTATTATCATTGTGACTTTGAGCAGTTCTTTGACTTGTGTAAACTTCCATTTTTTAATTTACAAAATGGAGATAATACTTTTCCCAAACACTTTTTTTGTTATGAAAATCAAATGAAATAATGATCCCGAAAATGTTTGAATTCTATTCTGTAGCTGTAAACCCTGAAATCTAGTCCAATGGCAAAATGAAATAATGATCCTGAAAATGTTTGAATTCTATTCTGTAGCTGTAAACCCTGAAATCTAGTCCAATGGCCGTGGAACAAGTGGAATAGTGATTTGGCAACAGATAATAGATTCAGATTTGAGGATCTTGGCCTGGATGTAGACTATAGGAGGAAGGATTCAGTCAAAATTGGGATTGACGGGGTAGAGAGGCTCCAAGGCCTTTATGTTCAGTAATAACTTAGGGTTGATGTCACCTATTCCATTTCTTTCCCTTCCTCCCGCCCTCAAATTGGATACTAGAACTATGCAGGAAAAGCGACTCAGTGAAACAACAAACATAAGGTCCTCAGGAAGCACCAGGATCTGCAGAATCAGGAACTGAAAAACCCTTATTGTACAGAAAGGATTATTGCTTAGTCTGCCCAGCAAAGTTGGCCATTTTTGTACTGGGCATATCTAAATCAGGCAGAAGTCACTGCACGCCAAACCTGAAAGCTTGTGATGGGATTATAACTGTTTTTGTTTTTATTGCAAAGAATTCATACTAAAAGTAAATATCAGTTTGCTCTAAAATGTTTGGGATTGATTTCATAATTTTTCTGTTCCTCAGAACTTACAAGGGAAAAGAAAGTTAAATTTCTTGAGTACCTTCAGTGTCTTACCGAGTTAAGGAAAAAACTACAAATAGTTATATTCCTAAAGTAATGTAAAAGGAGCAGTGAGTGGTACATGTTATTCCTTAATAACAAACTTTTTTTGTTTCCTATATACCTCTTTAATACAACCAAGGATAGTGTTACAGTAATTCACACGTTCTATAAAATAATGAAGTATGCCGGGTGCGGTGGCTCACGCCTGTAATCCCGGCACTTTGGAAGGCCGAGGCGGGCGGATCACGAGGTCAGGAGATCGAGACCACAGTGAAACCCCGTCTCTACTAAAAATACAAAAAAAATTAGCCGGGCGCAGTGGCGGGCGCCTGTAGTCCCAGCTACTCGGGAGGCTGAGGCAGGAGAATGGCGTGAACCCGGGAGGCGGAGCTAGCAGTGAGCCGAGATCGCGCCACTGCACTCCAGCCTGGGCGACAGAGCGAGACTCCGTCTCAAAAAAAAAAAAAAAAAAAAAAAATGAAGTAATGCTTTGAAAAATAGGCTTGGCAGGAATTTGCACGTCTTGCATCCAAGTATGTCTCTTCCTTGTGTCGTATTCTGTGCTGAAGAAAACATTAGCATGCCATGAACTGAAGCCAAATATCAATGGGTTAAGCCATCTCTCATCTTGTTCTTTGCCTTCTCTTCTTTAAGACTAGGGAATTGGTTATTGGATAATGCTCCCAAGTCTGGCAATAATAACTCAAGAGTACCCTGAATCAACATCTATGGCTTTTCCCTAAACCCTGATCTTAGGGCCATCCATTTGTATTTTGAAATGATCAAGCTATCCTTTACTCCAGCTGAAAACTTACTTGCCTGATACTTCATCAGGTCTGCTCACAGGTGTATCAAAGAGAGACAGTACCTTTGGTGAAACCATTGTTTAGCTGGTTTTCACTTCATCCAGTTACCAGCCAATCAAAAGTTTTTCCACCGATCATATTTTCATACCATTGATTGTATTAACCTAGTTTAAATCAAATCTAAAATATGTGTGCTTATTACAATTATTGAATGGTTGCATGTGAGGGTTGTTGGGTTTTGTAAAACAGGAAGCTTATTTTTAAAAATTTTAAAGTGGTGAAAAGTAGGCTTCTCTAAAAATTAGTTTTAACAGTGTGTTTGCAAAAAAAAAAAAAAAAAAAAAAAATTGGAGGCATACCTAGTGGGTATTTCAGAGAGTAATTTGGAAATATTCACTCTAGTTGAATAATGTATTCTCCATGACTCACTAATCGATGTGGCTACACATGAAAACATGCAAGAATGTTCACCGACACATTGTAAGAGCAAAAAAAAAAAAAAAAAAAAAAGAAAGAAAATTGGCAACTACATCTATCACTAGAATAGATACATAAATTGTGGCATGCATATACAATGGAATACTGTGCCAGTTGTTAAAATGAATGAACTGGAAATACCTGTTAGACAAATCTCAAAAACAATAGTAAGAAACATTACAGGCTGGGCACAGTGGCTCACACCTGTAATCCCAGCACTTTGGGAGGCTGAGGCAGGCGGATTGCTTGAGCCCAGGAGTTCCAGACCAGCCTGGTCAACATGACAAAACCCCATCTCTATAAAAAATACAAAAATTAGCAGGGCATGGTGGCACACACCTGTGGTTCCAGCTACTCGGGAGGCTGAGGTGGGAGGATCACTTGAGCCTAGGAGGCTGAGGTTGTCAAGAGCCAGGATCGCACCACTGCACTCCAGCCTGGGTGACAGAGTGAGACCTGTCAAATAAATAAATAAATAGGAAAATTACAAAAGAATACATAGGAAGCCATTTGTAGAAAGTATAAAAGTATTTAGAATTATTTAATTGATGGATGCATACATACGTGGAAAATGTTTAAAACCATACTTGCAACTGGCGAACACCAAATCCAAATTCTGGTTACCTCTGATGCCAGAAGCAAAGAGGAAAGCAATCTGGGATGGGTATACTTGTGATTGTCATTCAGATTTTTAAAGTTTTACTCATGATGCTTGATGGGGGAGGGATGTTGGATTTTGTTTTTGTTTTAATCTATTCTTTATACTTCTTTGCCTGAATTATTTTATATACAGGTTTTTATAAATGTGAGCTACATTAAATATATACTAAAATCCAAAGTATAACTAAAATAAAACTATCAATAGTACACTTAATACTTGAGTCCGGGTTTTGTGCTTCCAAATTCTATTCCTTTTCTTCCATATCTTTCTGCTTTCCTTTAGAATTATATACTAAATCAATCTTTGTATATACCGTATGTGGTAAACTCCTTAGAATTATTTAATTAATGAACTGCATTTATATGTCCTGTAAAATCTTATTTGCTCCATGGTAGGTCTTTTCCTTCTTAGATGGTGCAAACTTAGTCCATCCTTCATTCCATGCTTAATTTTCTTAAATTCTCAATTAGAGTTCAGATTAATGAGGGTTTTATTTCTGTAAAATTCTTTTGTAAAAAAGAAAATGTCTTAAGATTCCTGTTCCAAGGAATTATATAAGAAAATTGTAATGAAATAGAAATATTTCAACCCTTTAGATTTTATTTCAAAAAAAAAATTTTAACTTATGTTAGCCATGTAGTTGATTGTGGATGGTACCTTTTTAAAAAACATTCAGTAAGAAGAATTGACAATATTCTAACATGAGCTTAAAGCAGGATTTGCCTTTGACAAAGCCAGACACAGATGGTCTGACTTTCAGATGGTGGAATACTAGCTGTATTACTTAAGGCTTGCATTTTGCAATGTATTCATGAATATAGTCAATAAAAATTTGCAATACCTAAGAGCTTTCATATCTGAAATCTGTAAGGCAGGTAACAACACATGTTCCCCTAATGTTTATGTTGTTCATAGATATCAGTGAGATTCTCTAGATATTTGCATTCTAACATACATGCAGACTGAAAGGCTTTATTATAGCTTAATTTCATTTACTTAAAAGCTTTATTGAACACAGTATGACTAAATCACTATGCTAGGAATTACAGATAACAGGTTAATAAAACGTAGTCCCTTCCTAAGGGAGCTCACAGTTTAGTGAATGAAAAAGACTAGAAAACTTCATTATAGGAGTACAGACAAGGGAGCAAGTAATTCTGCAAAGAGTGCCTATCAATATGGACTTGGATAGCGATATTTGTGTTGGGTCTTGGAGAATGATTGAGTTTACCAACAGGGAAGAAGAGAAGATGCGTATTTCAGCCCAGGGAATGGCCAGATGAAAGAGAGAAGATAAAATGTATATTATGTTTTTGCCAAATTCTGTAGCTAGATATAGCTAGTGTACAAAATGTATGTTTTGGGGGAGAGAGAAGTAGCTACTGGTTGAAAGCCATATTGTGAAACAGTTTGAAAGGAGTTCTGAAGATTTTAGAGCAGGTTATTGATAGTGATCAGATCTTTGTTTTATAAAGTTGTGTGAAAGATTAATTGGATAGGAAGAGAACAAAGGAAGAATTTGGTAACTTTTAGGTAGATAACTGAGATTTGCACCGGAATGATTATCTGGATAGTGGTACCCAGTTAACCAAGATAGAAAATAAGGAGGAGGAAAGGACAATGACATTGAAATTTTCTTTGGAACATGTTACTCTGAGGTGCTTTTGGAACATCAAGTTAGAGATGTCCAGTAAGAAGGTAAAATCCATTCTGGATTTTAGTGAGAAATTAGGGCCAACTAATTAGAATACAAGCATGTGCACACGTGTGTGCATACACACACATCCTAAAGCCATCAGGTTATGGGTAATGGTTTAAGGTAGGGGAACAGAAGGGAAACCTTGTGGGTGAGAAGAGACAACTGAAGATGGAATCCTAGGGAACATCATGCTTTAGAAGACAACAAAGAAAAAAGCCAAATAAAAGCAGTGAAAGAAGGAGGTGAGTCATAGAGCTGCGTGTTATCAGGAAACTCACAGGTTACTGAGGGAAATAGACAAATCATTAATGTAGTAAGTGCTGAACTAGAGACAAATCCACCAAGTTCTCCTGGGTGACAAAGATCTCTTAGAGAAGATATACATATGTAACCTTGGAACTGAGTCTGGAAGATGAGTTTGCCTAGGTGGCTGGAGTAGAAGAAGAATGACGCTCCTAGCAGAGGAACTAGTATACCTGAAGGCTTGGGGTATGGAAGAACTGGAGTATTGCTGAAACAGTATTTCAATGTAGGGCTTAAGTATAACATGTGTAACCAGATCTGATACTTGAGAAGTATGTTGGTGACGCACTGTCATGGGAAAATTGTAGTAATGATTCCTTAACTTGTTTTCCAATCTTTTTGTGTGCCGGTACATGTAGAAAAGTGGCAATACCTGTAATGCATTCTAGGGTAAACAATGCTGAAGGAGGTTGGAGGCACCCAGTCTAGGAGCTCCAGCTACCACAGACCCCAGTTGGCCTTGGGGATTCATGGGGGGCAGTATCGCAGCACACCTCTGACCCATTTGTGGCAAATTAGTGAGGGAGCTCTGACTTAGCTACCTTAAAGATAACAGATTTGATCCTTGTGGATCACAAACCCTAAGTGGAATTTAATTTTGGACAGTACAGGAAGGCTCATTAAGAAAAGTGATCGTTTCAAAATGCGAAAGTGGTACACTGAGGAATAGCAAGGAATTTCAAGAACAATCCATGAAACAAACAAAAAGGCCTAATTTGTTGTTGTATGCCTCTTGGAGGTAGCCAAACTCAAGGTTAAAGGCACAGTCCTCCAGACTAAGTTGGCCCAAGATTTCTGACACCAACTGTAACTTTATGGATTTCCCAAAACCACTCTCCAGTTCAGTAATTTTCTAGAACAACTCAGAGAACTCAGAAAAGCACTGTGCTTAGGATTACAATTTTAGCAAAATGATTCAAATTAGAACCAGCCAAACGAAGACACACCTAGGGCAGATTCTAGGAGGGTTCCAAATGTGAAACTTTTGGGTTACCCTACTGGCATGAAAATCTGGCAATATGCATGGACTATTGCCAGCCAGGGAAGCTCACTGAACCTCGACATCCAGAGTCTTTATTGAGGCTTCATCATATAGCCTTGATTGTTTGAAATATTGCCACATGGTTGAACTCTAGCCACATAGTTGAACTCAGTCTCCAGCCCTCCCCTGTCTCTAGAGGTCAGGCTGATATTAAGTGGCTCAATGCCCCAACCCTCTAATCACATGGTTGGTCTTTCTATCTTGGCCAGCCTTATCCTGAGTTATCTCCTTAGCATAAGCTATCTGAGGGACCTGTCATGAGTCACCTCAGTGGCATAAATTATCAGGTGTGGTCCCAAAGGGCCCACCATGAATAACAAAGACACTTTTATCACTGGGGAAATTCCAAGGGTTTAGAGGTCGCCTCTCAAGAGCTAAGAGAAAGTCCTAAGCCTCTAGGTTAGGTCAAATTCCTTACTACACATATGCCAATTAAGTGTTTTATTCATCCAACATGTATTTATTCAGACCAGAATATGAAGCCATGGATATAGTGGTAAACAAGATGGGCAAGCTTCTTGCCCTGAGAAAGTTTATAGTTGACTGGGAAAATAAAGAAAAATTGCCTCAAAGTATGTAATTACAGTATACCAAGTGCTCTCCTTTTTGTAACAGTTTTGCCCATTTGGAAGTATCCGTAGATACAAGTTGTCTTTATTTGTCATCATTTCTCTGGTTATGAACATAAACACTATTATTTGATATTTGCTAAATTCCACATTTCCACCTTTTTTCCTCTGTACCATTATAACTTAAAACCTAAAAGAGTTACTTTCAATATTTGACACAGCTTAAGATTTAGAAACCTGAACTACTTTTCTCCTTTAGCAAGAAGTAGAAGGATGATTTTCATAGTCCGTACTCTTCGCCGTTTGCTTTCCTTGAATTACCATTGAGGACCATCACTTTGTCACTTGATGACGATGCCAGGGTGAAGCTAGCGTGGAATATCAGTAGCTAGCATGGAATTTCCTATGACCAGCAAAAAGATGACGTTAAGTTTGGCAGCATGACCAAGAAGCCCTGTACTCATGCCCCTCAGCTCCCCATGGATTTATAGGCCGAAGGATAGGAAGAAGCAACCCCATTTGTAATCCACTTGAATTTGGGCACCCAGAGTGGTACAAAGAAAAGCCACAAAGCAAATGTAGCTTCTGCAGTTTTTATCATTTGTCCTATCAGGTTCCTTATCAAAGGAATATGGGAAATTGGCTAGCAAGTAGTCTTACGGATTTTTGCTATTGTCGAAAATTGGCAGCCAGTGGAGTTACAACTCTTCCGTGAGTTAGGGATAAGTCCCTGACCCAGTTTGTGTTGTAGGAACTCAATTGGGAAACAGAAGACTCTTATCAGGCCTTTCCTTTGTTTTGGTATGGAAGTCACTCTGTTGGTTTTAAAACAATAATAAGAAAAAAACAAACCATAATTCATGAAGAAGTATCTGATTCACTCCATCTGAAATCTACTAAAACAGTATTTGGAATCATTAGGATAATTGTGCAGTATAATAGTAACTATTGTGGTTGAAGTTAGTTGCATTGTATTTAGGATTTCAGTTTCTCTTGAGTAGTCTTATCTTAGATATATCCTCCCCAACCACCCCCCTACCAGTTCTCCTCACTATCTTTTAATTGCTACTAGGGTATTTTAGTTTTGTTTTACAATCTCTTATATTGGCAGAGTGCTAGACTTTTTTCAAGTTGGTCTGCAAGGGGAGATTGCTTTGAGGGACGTCTTTGTTGAATATGTACGTTTACTAAGTTATATGCCAGACATTTCATGAATATGTGATCTCATTCAAAAAATTATATGATAAAGTTTTTCTAATATAGTAGAAGAATCATCTTTTCTTTTTGAGACAGAGTTTTGCTTTTGTTGCCCAGGCTGCAGTGCAGTGGCGCAATCTCAGCTCACCGCAACCTCCGCCTCCCAGGTTCAAGCAGTTCTCCTGCCTCAGCCTCCTGAGGCATGTGCCACCACGCCCGGCTAGTTTTGTATTTTTAGTAGAGATGGGGTTTCTCCGTGTTGGTCAGGCTGGTCTCGAACTCCCAACCTCAGGTGATCCACCTGTCTCAGCCTCCCAAAGTGGTGGGATTACAGGCGTGAGCCACCGTGCCCGGTGAAGAACTATCTTTAAAAAAAATTTTTTTTCCATTTTATAAAGTTAAGGTATATTCAGGCCCCAGGCTAAGAGACAAGTCCAGCTAAGATCAAATTCCTTTGAGTTTAGAAGAGGGAGAAATTGTAAGTCAAAATTAAAAATAATTTTGTCATTTTAAATTTAGGAAAAATCCTTTATTTGTTCTGATGAAAATGTCAGTAGTCATGGAACTGTGGTAAAAATAATGAAAAATCACTGGCCTGGGTCTGCTTAAACTGAAAACATTTTTAAATTAAAGTGTGACAGTATTTTGTGCTTCCATTGCCTAGCCATGCCCCATCTTATTCTTTTATTCAATTCTCTGGGTATGAGGTTGCTTTAATTCTTAAATTAAACCTTAAGGTATGTCATCCTGCTGCTTGATCTTTCTATTTCTATGCTACCTCTGAGGTACTCATAACAGACCATTTTCATCTCTCCTTTTCCTAGATTACTAAAAGGAGCTACTTTTTAAAAAGAGATTGTTATTAATTTTTAGTTGGAATTTTTTTATTGCAAAATATTTTTAATTGGCTTAAGCAAATATGTGCCAGTTTGTCCTAACTGGCGGATAGTACTCATAATGTTAGTTGTTAGTATTTTAGTAAAATTCCCCACAGTGACAAATCCGCTGAATCAGATGCTAATTATAGTTATTAATGAACTAGCAATTATTTGTGGCAAAAAACCCAGGTCACCCAAAAAAACAAAGGAAACATGCACACAGATCTGCAAGAAATTGAAGGATTAAAGAGGTTGTGATAAAGAAAGCCTTAGGCCTTTTGACTTCCCTTCCTCCTCCTTTGTGGTAAGTAGTTCTGCTGGCTGTGAGTTCACTTGTTTCAGAGCTGAGAGTTCACTGAACATCTATCCACTTTTCCCTAAGATTATGATTTTTAGCTTTTAATTATTATTAAATATACCACAGTAGGAAATAAGATGATTTTTAAAATATAATTTATTTAAAAATGTAATATGTTTTTAAAAGATTCATCTTTTCTGGCAGTTTTGTCATCGTCAGTGAAAATATGTAAATAAATGAGTTTCTGAAATTCTATCTTTTAAAAAACAGTTCATAGTCTGAAATTATGCATTTAAAAAAAGCAGTTCATAGTCATACAAATTTGATGGAATTTTGTGTGACTATGAATTGCTATATTTCAAATTTTGTTGCTACTGTTGAATTGTATTGAAATGAAGAATATAGTTTTTAAGCATTATGGTATCTTAGATTATGCATTGGTCAATCATATAGCAAATATTATTTAATTACATATCAGCCAAGTTAACTTCTGTTACCACTGTTCCCCTTAAAAAGAGTGCCAAATTTTTTTCTGAACACAGGGCAGGGCATGGTATGGAAATTAATAATTTTTATTCTAATAGTATTAAATCTCTTAACATGAGAAACCTGACCTAAACATGGAAGATGTTATTATGATATTTACAAAACCTTTATTTCTCTTCGAAGGAAGAGAAATGAATTTAGCTGTAGGATACATGTCCAATGAACACTAAGAATTGATTACCACTGACAGGAGAGTATGGAGTAAAAACAAGTACATTATATAACCCTAATATCAAAGAAAAGTAAAAACCACTTAACTTAGAATATATCAGACATGGGCTGGGCGTGGTGGCTCACGCCTGTAATCCCAGCACTTTGGGAGGCCGAGGCGGGCGGATCACGAGGTCAGGAGTTCAAGACCAGCCTGAACAACGTGGTGAAACCCTGTCTCTACTAAAAATACAAAAATTTGCCGAGCATGGTGGCTTGTGCCTGTAATCCCAGCTACTCAGGAGGCTGAGGCAGGAGAATTACTTGAACCTGGGAGGTGGAGGTTGCAATGAGCGGAGATTGCGCCATTGCACTCCAGCCTGGGCGACACAGTGGGACTCCATCTCAAAAAAAAAAAAAAAAAAGAATATATCAGACACATTGTTACTCAAATCATTCAGGGAATGTAATTATATACAGGTTTTATAAGCCTATCAGTAAGTGTTTTTCCTTAAATTTGCAGCTGTTTTTCATTACTGAATTTATGACTTTTCCCCTCCAATTGTTAATATGGAAAATCTGCTTTACGCCTCTGTACAAATAATACTCCCCCCAAAAAACAAAACAGAAAATTTCAGCAAATTCCAATTCAGAAGGCATATACCTTTAGATTAAGAGAGATTTAAAAGCGGTACCAGCCAAATGTGTTCATCTTGCTTGAATTGTGATTATCTCTAAAATGACATGCGTGAAATGGCCAAGGAAATGTGAATACTGTATTTTAGGTGAAATTAGAGGAATTTTTGTTTTATGTCATTTTTAGATGTGATAATATTGTATGTTTTCTTTCAAAATCTTTATCTGTTACATATACAAACCGAAGTATTTACTGATGAAATAATATATGGAATTTGCTTTTCAATAATTCAGAAGTTGAGTAAAAGATTAGATTAAACAAGGTTGGCTAAATGTTGTTAATTTTGAAATTTAGTGCTCAGTATCTAGTTGTTGATCATATCAGTGTCCCTGCTCCTGTATACATTTGAAAATTTTTCATAACGCGTTTTTAAATGCGTAATTTCAGAAACTCATTCATTTACATATTTTCACTGAAGATTTGACATTCATGCTTCATAGAATATGTGACCTGACAAAATATCTTGTAAATATAAACTAGTACATCAAAGTTTACATTCAGTTCAGGCTGTTAGCTATGAAATTAGGGAACAGGATTCTAGAGTCCCTTCCAGCTCTAAAATTTCTAGAAATCTAAAGAAAGTAAGTGGAGAGACTTCAAATGGCTTCAGTAAACATCATCAGCATAGGGGAAGGGTTGCCTTGTCTTTTACATTAGAAATATAGATGTAATAATATTGGAGTCTGGGTTTCTGGAAGATAGGACAGGACCTTTTTTTATCCCCAGTGCTTAATACATAATAGGTGCTCATCAAATGTGTTTTGAATGAATTAACCCTTCCTATTTTCCCGAGTCATCAGTATAGAACCCATTAACACTGCTGTCAGTTTAAAGAACTCCATTGGTGTTTGAGTGTTTATTTATTTTTATTTTATTTATTTTAAGTTCCAGGATACATGTGCAGGATGTGCAGGTTTGTTACATAGGTAAACATGTGCTGTGGTGGTTTGCTGCAGTATCAACCCATCACCTAGGTATTAAGCCCAGCATGCATTAGCTATTTATCCTGATACTCTCCCTCCTCCCGTGCCCCCTGACAGGCCCCAGTGTGTGTTGTTCCATTCCCTGTGTCCATGTGTTCTCATTGTTCAGCTCCCACTTATAAGTAAGAACATGTGGTGTTTGGTTTTCTGTTCCTGTGTTAGTTTGCTGAGGATAATAACTTCCAGCTCCAGCCATGTCCCTTTGAAGGACATGATCTTGTTCCTTTTTATGGCTGCATAGTATTTCATGGAATATATGTACCACATTTTCTTTATCCAGTCTATCATAGTTGGGCATTTGGGTTGATTCCATGTCTTTGCTGTTGTGAATAGTGCTGCAATGAACATATGTGTGCATGGATCTTTATAATAGAATTATTTGTATTCCTTTGGGTATATACCCAGTAATGGGATTGGTGGGTCAAATGGTATTTCTGCCTCTAGATCTTTGAGGAATAACCTCATTGTCTTCCACAGTAGTTGAACTAGTTTACATTTCCACCAACAGTGTAAAAGCATTCCTATTTCTTCATAGCTTCGCCAGCATCTGTCGTTTCTTGACTTTTTAATTGCCATTCTGACTGGCATGAGATGGTATCTCATTGTGGTTTTGCTTTGCATTTCTCTAACGATCAGTGATATGGAGCTTTCTTTCATGTTTGTTGGCCACATAAATATCTTCTTTTGAGAAGTGTCTGTTCATGTCCTTTGCCCACTTTTTAATGTTTTTTTTTGTTTTTTTCTTGTTAATTTGTTTAATTTCCTTTTAGATTCTGGATATCAGACCTTTGTCAGATGGATAGATTGCAAAAATCTTCTCCCACTCTGTAGGTTGCTTGTTCACCCTGATGATAGTTTCTTTTGCTGTGCAGAAGCTCTTTAGTTTAATTAAATCCCATTTGTCAAATTTTGCTTTTGTTGTAGTTGCTTTTGACGTTTTCATCATAAAATCTTTGTCTGTGCCTATGTCCTAAATGGTATTGCCTAGATTTTCTTCTAGGGTGTTTACAGTTTTGGGTTTTACATTTTAGTTTTTTTTTTTTTTTTCTTGAGATGGAGTCTCACTCTGTTGCCCAGGCTGGAGTGCAGTAGCGTGATCTCTGCTCACTGCAACCTCTGCCTCCTGGGTTCAAGCAATTCTCCTGCCTCAGCCTCCCAAGTATCTGGGATTACAGGTGTGCACCACCATACCTGGCTAATTTTTGTATTTTTAGTAGATACGGGGTTTCACCATGTTGGCCAGGCTGTTCTTGAACTCCTGACCTCAGGTGATCTGCCTGCCTCAGCCTCCCAAAGTGCTGGGATTGCAGGTGTGAGCCACGGTGCCCAACCACATTTAAGTTTTTATTCCATCTTGAGTTAATTTTTGTATAAGGTGTAAGGAAGGGGTCCAGTATCAATTTTCTGGATATGGCTAGCCAGTTTTCCCAGCACCTTTTATTAAATAGGGAATCTTTCCCTATTGCTTGTTTTTGTCCGTTTTGTCAAAGATCAGATGGTTGTAGATTTATGGTCTTATTTCTGAGTTCTCCATTTTGTTCCATTGGTCTATGTGTCTGTTTTTGTACCAGTACCAGGCTATTTGGGTTACTGTAGCCTTGTAGTATAGTTTGAAGTCAGGTAGAGTGATACCGCCAGCTTTGTTCTTTTTGCTTAGGATTGTCTTGGCTATACGGGCTCTTTTTGGTTCCATATGAATTTTAAAGTAGTTTTTACTAATTTTGTGAAGAATGTCAATGGTAGTTTAATGGGAATAGCATTGAATCCATAAATTACTTTAGGCAGTATGGCCATTTTCATGATATTGATTCTTCCTATCCATGAGCATGGAATGTTTTTCCATTTGTTTGTGTCCTCTCTGATTTCCTTGAGCAGTGGTTTGTAGTTCTCCTTGAAGAGATCCTTCACTTCCCTTGTTAGCTATATTCATAGGTATTTTACTCTCTTTGTAGCAATTGTGAATGGGAGTTCATTCATTATTTGGCCCTCTGCTTTTCTGTTGTTGGTGTATAGGAATGCTTGTGATTCTTGCACATTGATTTTGTATACTGAGACTTTGCTAAAGTTGGTTATCAGCTTAAGAAGCTTTTGGGCTGAGATGATGGGTTTTCTAGATATAAGATCATGTCATCTGCAAACAGAGGCAGTTTGACTTCCTCTCCTCCTATTTGAATACTCTTTATTTCTTTCTCTTGCCTGATTGACCAGAACTTCCAATACTATGTCGAATAGGAGTGGTGAGAGACAGCATCCTTGTCTTGTGCTGGTTTTCAGTGGGAATGCTTCCAGCTTTTGCCCATTCAGTATGATAATTGGCAGTGGGTTTGCCATAAATGGCTCTTAATTATTTTGAGGTATGTTCCATCAATACCTAGTTGAGAGTTTTTAACATGAAGGAATATTGAGTTTTGTCAAAGGCCTTTTCTGCATCTATTGAGATAATCCTGTGGTTTTTGTCTTTAGTTCTATTTATGTGATGAATTATGTTTATTGATTTGCATAGGTTGAACAAGCCTTGCATGCTGGGGATGAAGCTGACTTAATCATGGTGGGTAAGCTTTCTGACGTGCTGCTGGATTTGATTTGCCAGTATTTAATTGAGGATTTTTGCATTGATGTTCATCAGGGATATTGGCCTGAAGTTTGCTTTTTTTGTTGTTATCTCTGACAGGTTTTGGTATCAGGATGATGCTGTCTTCATAAAATGAGTTAGTGAGGAATCCCTCCTTTTCAATTGTTTGGAATAGTTTCAGAAGAAATGTTATCATCTCCTCTTTATATTTCTGGTAGAATTCAGCTATAAATCCATCTGGTCCTGGGCTTTTTGGGGTTGGTAGGCTATTTATTACTGCCTCAATTTCAGAACTTGTTGATCTGTTCAGGGATTCAACTTCTCCCTGGTTCAGTCTTGGTATTTACCCATTTCTTCTAGATTTTCTAGTTTATTTGCATAGAGGTGCTTATAGTATTCTCTGATGGTTGTTATTTCTGTGGGGTCAGTGGTAATATCCGCTTCATTATTTTTTATTGTATCTATTTGATTCTTCTTCCTGCTCCTCCTCCTCCTTCTTCTCCTTCTCCTTCTCCTTCTTCTTCTTCTTTCTGCTTTCTTCTTCTTCTTCTTTTAGATGGAATTTTGCCCTCGTTGCCCAGGCTGGAGTGCAATGGCATGATCTTGGCTCACTGCAACCTCCGCCTCCGGGGTTCAAGCGATTCTCTTGCCTTAGCTTCCCGATAGCTGGGATTGCAGGCATGTGCCACCATGCCCAGCTAATTTTGTATTTTTAGTAGAGATGGGGTTTCTCCATGTTGGTCAGGCTGGTCTCGAACTCCTGACCTCAGGTAATCTGCCCACTTTGGCCTCCCAAAGTGCTGGGATTACAGGTGTGAGCCACCACACCAGGCCTCTTTTCTTCTTTATTAGTCTAGCTAGTGGTCTCTTTTATTAATTTTTTTCAAACAACCAGCTCCTGGATTCATTGATTTTTTTTTTCTTTTGAAGGGTTTTTCATGTGTCTGTCTCCTTCAGTTCTGCTCTGATCTTGGTTATTTCTTTTCTTCTGCTAGGTTTGGGGTTTGTTTGCTCTTGGTTCTCTAGTTCTTTTAGTTATGATGTTAGGATGTCAATTTGAGAGCTTTCTAGCTTTTTGATGTGGACATTTAGTGCTATAAATTTCCCTCTTAACACTGCTTTGGCTGCATCCCAGAGATTCTGTTACATTTTCTCTTTGTTCTCATTGGTTTCAAATAACTTCTTGATTTCTGCCTTAATTTTTTACCCAGGAGTCAATCAGTAGGAGGTTGTTCAATTTCCATGTAGTTGTGTGTTTTCGAGTGAATTTCTTAACCTTGAATTCCAATTTGATTGCGCTATAGTCTGAGAGACTGTTAAGATTTCGCTTATTTTGCATTTGCTGAGGAGTGTTTTACTTCCGATTATATACTCTAATTTTATATCAGAGTAAGTGCCATGTGGCACTGAGAAGAATGTATATTCTGTTGTTTTGGGGTGGAGAGTTCTGTAGATATCCATCAGATCCACTTGATCCGGAGCTGAGTTCAAGTTCTGAATATCTTTTTAAATTTTGTGTCTCGATGATCTGTCTAATATTGACAGTGGGGTATTAAAGTCACCCACTATTATCGTATGGGAGTCTTAAGTCTCTTTGTAGGTTCTGAGAGCTTGTTTTATGAATCTGGATGCTCCTATATTAGGTACGTGTATATTTAGGTTAATTAGCTCTTCTTGTTGAATTGAGCCTTTTACCATTATGTAATGCCCTTCTTTGTCTTTTTTGATCTTTGTTGGTTTAAAATCTGTTTTGTGAGAAAGTAGGATTTCAACCCCTGCTTTTTTCTGCTTTTCGTTTGGTAGATTTTCCTCCATCCCTTTATTTTGAGCCTGTGTGTGTCTTTGCACACAAGATGAATCTCTTGAACAGAGCACACCAGTGGTTCTTGACTCCTTATTCCAGCTTGCCATTATCTGTCTTTTAATTGGGGCATTTAGCCCATTTACATTTAAGGTTAATATTGTTATGTGTGAATTTGATCCTGTCATCATGATGCTAGTTGGTCATTCTGCAGACTTGTTAATGTAGTTGCTTCATAGTGTCATTGGTCTGTGTACTTCAGTATATTTTTATAGTGGCTGGTAACAGTTTTTCCTTTCCATATTTAGTGCTTCCTTCAGGAGCTCTTGCAAGGCAGGCCTGGTGGTGATGAATTCCCTCAGCATTTGCCTGTCTAAAAAGGATTTTATTTCTTCTTCGCTTATGAAGCTAGTTTGGCCAGATATGAAATTCTGGGTTGGAAATTCTTTTCTTTAAGAATGTTGAATATTGGCCTCCATTCTCTTCTGGCTTGTAGGGTTTCTGTGAGAGGTCTGCTGTCAGTCTGATGGGCTTCCCTTTGTAGGTGATCTGGCCTTTCTCTCTGGCTGCGCTTACACTTTTTCTTTCATTTCGACATTGGTAAATCTGACGATTAGTGTCTTGGGGTCGATCTTCTCACGGAGTATCTTACTGGGGTTCTCTGGATTTTCTGAATTTGCATGTTGGCCTGTCTTGCTAGGCTGGGGAAGTTTTCCTGGATGATATCCTGAAGTATGTTTTCCAACTTCTTTCATTCTCCCCATCTCTTTTAGGTACCCCAATCATTCATAGGTTAGGTCTTTTTACATAATCCCATAATTCTTGGAGGTTTTGTTTGTTCCTTTTCATTCATTTTTCTCTAATTTTGTCTGCCTGTCTTATTTCAGCAAGATAGTCTTCAAGCTCTGAAATTCTTTCCTCCGGTTGGTCTGTTTGGCTATTGATACTTGTGGGTTGCATTGTGAAGTTCTCATGTTGTGTTTTTCAGTTCCTTCAGGTCATTTATATTCCTGCCTAAACTGGTTATTCTGGTTAACAGCTCCTGTAGTGTTTTATCACGGTTCTTAGCTTCTTTGCATTGGGTTAGAACATGCTCCTTTAGCTCAGCAAAGTTCGTTATTACCCACCTTCTAAAGCCTACTTCTGTCAGTTCATCCATCTCAGCCTCAGCCCAGTTCTGTACCCTTGCTGGAGAGGTGTTGTGGTAATTTGGAGGAGAAGAGGCACTCTGGCTTTTTGAGTTTCCAGCAGTTTTTCATTGATTCTTTCTCATCTTTGTGACTTTACCTCCAATCTTTGAGGCTGCTGACCTTTGGATGTGGTTTTTGTGGGGACTTTTTTGTTGATGCTGTTGTTGCTTGATGTTTGTTTTTCTTTTGACAGTCGGGCCCCTCTTCCGTAGAGCTGCTGCAGTTTGCTGGGGCCCACTCCAGACCCTATTGTCCTGGGTCCCTCCTACATCTGGAGGTGTCACCAGTGGAGGCTACAGAACAGCAAAGATGGCTGCCTTCTCTTTCCTCTGGGAGCTTCATCCCAAAGGGGCACCAATCT